>NC_056737.1:628779721-628944721 GCF_019279795.1 Protopterus annectens | reverse complement strand
CTTGGCTTCATGGCTTTTTGGAAAGGGTTGGATTTTCAAAGTGTTCTAGAAGTTGCAACTTGGTTCTCTGTACAAAGTGCTATAAGCTTGATTCCTTCTCTTTGTCTAGATCAGGCTTTGCAAGGAACATTCTCCAAATGTTCCTGGACTCCTCTCCTTTCACCTCCCAAATGTAGTAAGCTAGGGTAAGTTACCCATATAGCTAAGGCTACTGCAGTGATCGATATAATGAACATAGTGAAGTTATGTACGTAAACTTACTATAACAGCAGATGTTTGAATGATCACTGCTGCAGTAGCTGCTCCCACCCTCCATCCCCCTTGTTCTTGGTGTGTTTATCCCAGGGTGTGGTTATTTATTTATTTATTTTTCCTATAGCTTTGTTCTTTCATGGTTCAGCCTGCCCTGCTCTGTTGACAGGAAAGCTCTGAAAGACTTGGTGCCCAAATTTGCTTGGGCATGTGAAAGGTTCCCTGAAGCTTTGGAAGCTCGTCAGCTGTTATATCCTTAGCAGGATGTAACTCATATAGCTAAGTAGTGGTCATTCGAACATATACTGTTATGGTAAGTTTACTTACACAACTGTACATTCTTTATCCTTACAGTTCTAAGTAAATTCAAAACCCAAGGTATCAAACATTGTTCATATGTTTGTGTACAGGAATAAGGTCTCCTCTAACCGATTTGTAAGTTATAGAGTACAGGGACAGCTATTCCAGTCTGTTGCTGTAGCTACAATGTTACACACTTTCAATATGTTAGGTGAAAAACCTTTTTTTTCCCAGTGTAGATAACTGGATACAGGTATAAATACAAGTAACTTCACACTGTTCTGTTTGGTCATACAGCAGCCTAGTGGGTGGAATTAAAATTCTCCCATCACGACTAGATACCATGTAGAATGTCCCTAATCGCAGTGTAGCACTTCTTTCTTATAAATGTACATTGACCCTCATATTTCTATCTCCAGTCCACCACTACACCTAAATCCCTAATTTTATTCTTTCTGCTTATAATAACATTATTGAAGGCATAAGAAAAAAATGAATTATTTGAACCAAAGAGCAACACCTTGGTTTTGCTGACATTAAAATCCATATACTTGATGCCAGTAATTGAAGGATATCCAGGAAACCCTGTGAAGTAAGCCTAGTCATTGTCAAAATTGATTGTAAGAACAGCACTTAAGGAAAATGAAGTCAGAGAAAGCAGCAGGCTGAAATGAGGTTACAGTAGGTATGGTAAAGACACTGGGTGAGATAGGGGAGAAATGGCTCCAGGGGCTACTCATAGCAGTGTGAAGAGAAAGGCTTATTTCAGATGACTGGAGAATGAGCATACTTGTGACAGTGTTCTAAGACTAAATGAACATTCACAACTGTGGGCAGTACAGTGGTATCAATCTCCTGTCGCATTGCATGAAAGGTCTGGAGACAGTGACTGATGAGCGAATACGCAGAGCAGTAGAAAGTAAGATGGGAGATGAGTAGTTCAGATTCAGATCAAGATGCAGCACAACTTAGCCAGTGTTTGCAGTGAGACAGATAGTTAAGAATTTTATATATTTTATTTATTTTACATTTGTTAACCGGGCTAGTCTGGCTGGATACATGTCCATTTTCAGCAGAGGCCCGAGGAGAAAAGCTCCACTATCAGAATAAGACAATACATTTCAAAAAACAATTCTAAAATCAATTTTTACAAAAAGTGTACAGAGACAAAATGCAGTTTGCCTGGACTAATTTAAGTAGGTAACAAACAGAGTTCGGATTAAGTGGCTAAGGAGTTAAGCTCAGGCATAAAAATACAAAGTTGAGTTAAAGGACATCACTAGTCAAGCTAAAACAATTTAGTCGTCGGTCAGTAGTCATAATGACAGAATGGGTAATTTACAGAAGGAAAGAAACTTTTGATATCAAATGTTAAAAGAGCATGTTAGAAGATATAACAGGTAGAATGATAGTTAAAGATGAAGGAGAAAGGGAAAGGATAGACAGAAAGTGGGGAAAAAATATAGTTAGTTGGGTAATAAGTATTATGACAAAGTTACAGGTTGGGGAGTCAAATTGGAAAGGAGAGTGAGGAAACAGGATAGAGATGCAATGCCAAGGTAGTAGGATAGTGATGGTCAGCTATGGGTAGAAAGAGAGTAGAGAGAATATGGCTAGAAACGGAAGTAAGCAAAAAAAAGGAGATAAAGGAGTGAAGGTCCAGTAAAGGGGGCAGACGATGTTAGTCTAAGTAAGAATGGGAGTGGAAAGAATTACACAAGTAGCAGACTGGAGAGAGTAATGAAGAGTGCTGAGAAGAAGAAGAAGAAGCTACAGATGAGGAAAGAGACCAGCTGGGCATTCCTAGGTTTGGAGAAAGCATATTACAAGGTCCCAAGAAAGCTGATTTGGGCAGTCCTGCAGTGGTTTGAAGTCCCAGAAACATTGGTAGAATTAGTGCAAGCTATGTTCAAGGACCCAGTGACTCAAGTACAGACAGTTTTCAGTCTCCCAGAGGGGTTCCTAGTGGGAGTGGGTGTGCGCCACAGTTCAGCTCTGAGCCTCTGCTGTTCATATTGGTGATGGACTACATTAGCAAACAGGTCAGTGGGGACAAATCAACAAAGTTACAATATGCAGATGATGTGGCATTACAGGCAAGAACTTCAGTAAAGGATAGGGGAATGGAATGCAAAACTGAAGTCACATGGGATGAAACTCAGTGCAGATAAGATGGTTGGAATGGAAATTAGAAGAAGTTGAGAACTGAGATAGAAGGGAAGATAGTTTAACAGGTTAACAGCTTTAAGTATATGGATATGGTAGTTGAGGTGAAAGGAAATTTGAATGAGGAAGTCAAAGCTAGAAATCAAAAAGACTGCAGCTAACTGGCACAGTGTGTCAGGTGTAGTATATGACAGAAAAATGCCAAAGAAGCTGATAAGTAAGGTGTACAAAACAGTGGTGTGACCAGAACCATTGTATGTTATAGAAACTTGTGCAGTGAAAGCAGAGTAATTGGGAAAGCTAAAGGTGATGGAGATGAAGTGCTTGAAATAGGTAGCTGCATGCACACTGGGACAGATGGAGAGATAAGGACATAAAAGCAAAAGCCAAAGTAGCTTCACACTGCAGAAAAGGTCAAAGAGAATAGATTGCATTGGTTCAGGCACATGTGCAGAAAAGCAGAAGACAATCTGGTGAAGAAGATTTGGGACAGACAGGAAGAAGGCAAGAGGAAACGAGGGCATCCAGCAAAGAGGTGGATGGATTGTGTGAGAGAAGACCTGTGACAGCCAAGCATTAATGTTGAGGAAGGCAGGAATGTGGCATTGAATAGAGAGAGATGGCAACAGTTAACACAGCACCCCAGCTCCATGTGGACAGTGGAAAAAAGAGGAGATGATAATGATGCTATTGATTCATGTTGCAGGTGAAATGTGACTTTCTCCAAGCATCACAGATGGGCAAACAGTAGTCCTCCAGTCAGAGGGTGTGGTGCAAAAGGGTAAAAAAAAGTGAGACGACAAAGGACTGGTGGAACAACTCTATCCTTGAAGCGGGATAAGACAGTCTGGTTACCTGCTTGTGTCTGTGATGACTAGTTGTAGAAGAATCCAAAATTGATAGCTGAACACAGCAATTATAGTGTATTGTAATTGCTTTATGCTGTGACAAAAAGTGTCACCTTTCTTTGTCATTTAGAAAAGAGCATTACAGGTGACCCAAGTTTAAACCGTATATACATCTGTGGTTAGCGTGGGATGTGATCAGCTGTAGTTTGAGCAGGTGGAAAGATAATGTCTTCTGCATATGTACAAACTAACATCATGAGCATACGAGCTTACTCATATACTGTGAGGTTACGTATGTAGAGATTAAAAAGATTTGCCCTGTGGAACCATAGGGGCTTCATAACAGTCTGTGGCTGTCAAACCAAGTGCTGCAAGTATCTTTTATTACCCTGTCTTGTTGAATTGTAATTCAACAGTATATATTATGTACAGTTAACAGTACATTGTATTACTGCAATATTTTGCTGAAATTAGCATTCTTTTCCTTGAAAAGGTGAAGAAAAAAATCAAATGAAAATGAAATTGCTAGCAACAATAGCTTGACTTCCACTTTCCACAGTGGATAGGAAGATTAAATTGAAGTGAGGTTGGCAACATCATAAAAATCCCTGTTGTCCTTCACACATTGAAAAACATGATCACCTGTCGTAATGAAAAATTCAACTTACCACCATGTAGCAGTGTTGGTGCATTTTCCTTGTGGTTTATATTTTTAAATCTGTTTTATTTTGGATTCTGGCAGAATTTATATCGTAGGCTGCAAGGCATTGTGTTTTTTTTTTGTATATTTGTTTGCACATTTCATCTTAGGCCTCTTGTGTGATGGTGGTTGTGACAAAGTAATTGAAATAGTAGCAGCAGGTGAGATGAAAAGTATGTGCCTATCTAGCAGCCTGAAGCAGTAGAGCAACAGGCATTAATCCAATTTCTTATCCCAGAATCCACATGAGAAGTAATGTAGATAATTTCAGTAGCAGAGAGAGTAATTGGCATGACTTAATGATGTGCTGACTGTGTGATGCTAAACTGTTAGCAGCTGTGCCATATAGGGTTCTGTATTTCTTACTACTGAAGGACAGATGCTCCCTGATAACATTCTGTTGCTTAGTGTCATATTTATCAGTGCTATTTGTCAGCTATGGTCCTTTTTGTTACTTATTCCCCTTTTTTGTTATACTTTAGGTAATTCTATGTTTTTTCTTCCACTTTTTTTCATGGCTGTTTTTTAATTGACTCCTGCTTTAATCTGTTTTTTGTAAGGCCTGCTTAGGTTCAGCAGTTTGTGTTCAGGGATGCTTTATGAACTGAATCTCTACAATGTTTCGTATCTAAATAGTAGCTAGGTGTCTGACAAGAGGTCATGACATTATGTCACTACACTCTTACATTGATTGTGGATGTGTTGTTGAAAGTCTGTGTGAGTGGACTCTATCAGAGCTACTGAAGTATCACTTACTATCTGTTCCCCTTTAGATTTTTAAGTAACTGTTCATATTCAGAGTTTATTTATTTTTTTTTATTGACAAGGAAAGTCTGACAGGAGTAGAAATGCCCTTTTCAGCACAGGCCTGGGAGTAAAAGTTCCACATTTACATTCATAAGTTACAAGTGTTCACAATACATAGACATTTTGATTACATTATTTTACATTGTAAACAGTAGTGCGGCACAGTAGATAGCATTGTCGCCTCACAGCAAGAGGTTCCCCAGTTCAGTTCTTGGCTGGAGTGCCTTCTGTGTTCACGTGGGTTTCCTCTGGATGTTCCAGTTTCCTTACACATTCCAAAGACATGCAATAAGTAGACTGACCGTACATGTCAAGTAGAGCGCCTCCTTGGCCCTCTTCAAAAGGAACCCTGACAATTGGATGGGAGATAGGAAATTCACCCCGGGGATCACGTCAGTTGCCTGCTAGACAGGGATCCAGGGAAGTAAATATTGTGGGAAGAAATATCCAGGGAATTGTTATGGCTAGGCTTGTATAGGCCCTAGGGCCGATAGCCTAGTACCAACCTATGAGTGAGTGTGCAAGTGTGTGGTGTGGAAGAACCGCAGTAGGGCTAGCCCAGCTGGTGGTGTAAACCTTGGCTTTAGATGATTGTCACTGATGAAGTGGCACCCCAACTCCATGTGTAAAAGTGAGAAAAAGGGGTTGTGGATAGATGGATTTTAAATTGTAGATAGTATTGTTTCTTGGATTACTGTAGAGTGCAAGTAAACATTTTAGTTAAAAAAGAAAAAAGTAAAACAAATGAAAAAAAAATCATTTACATTTTTATTTAGTTTTGTAGTTACAAAATTGGAGAGAAAAATGAGAGAAAAAAATAAACTAGTTGCACAGTGGATAGGAAAAACAGTAGAGAAGTATTGTTTGCAGTAGGAGAAGAGAGTGAAATTGTACTAAGCTCATCATCATGATGGGTTCCATATGCGATGAGTTAGGAAGGGGAAGGTATGTTTTATTCAGAGTTGATTTCAGATGCTTAGCAAACCAAGCCTTGTAGATTCTCAGTGTCAAGTGCTTTGTCTTGTTATGTCAGCGATGTGTGTGTATACAGACACACGTGAGTGCACATACATATGTATTGTTTCTATGTAATGTATGTGTATTCACCTCTCCCCCATTATTGTCTTGGTGTAGCACAGTATGGCCCTTTCTCAGGTTGTCATTTCTTATCCAAGTTTTAAATTAGTGTGTGTGCTGTTGGGGAAGTATACTTAGGGAAGCACCAAAAGCTTGACATTCTTTCAGTCTGCAGAAATGTTTTGGTATCTAAAATATGTAGTGCACATCAGCTTTCACTGTCTACTTCTAACCTTTATTTCTGTAAAGGGCAGGTTATGCTGTACCACACGCATCACCTAGTGGTCAGATTTTGCAGCACCTCGTCACTGACATTTAGCAGCAAGTCATCACTACAGTTATGTAGTGATGCACAGGTATGTTGTCCACCACAGTACTGTAACTAGGGTGGGGTGCAAAGTGTTAGAGAGGGTGATCTCATTGGCCATCCATCATCCTTTTCACTCTTAGTGCAATATTGGCTTTTAAAAGCTGGTATTGCATTTGTGGTGAAACCTGGGCATTGTAGTGCTCTGTGACTAGGCTAACTGTAGCAACTGCTTGCTATAGTTTAAAAGAAAAATAATTTAATTTATTTACTTTTTATTATTATAATCAAAGGAAGGGAGGGCAGGGCACAGAAATGGGACCTGAATGGCTGTGACTAGGGGAAGGTGGTATGTCCTGTTTATGGCTACCTGGTTGATGTGCCAATAAAAGGAAGATACTTTTTTTTTTCTCTTCACATGAAGAGCTGAGGGGATCGGGTGATGGTTTGTTGGAACAGTCAGCCATGCTTCAGATCCACCACCTTTAGTCAGTGTTTCTGTGGTCAGCATAGAACCAGACTCTGTCACCAGTGAACAGTGCATGTTACTAACATTGATAAATGAGGCAGCAATGATGTAGCTTTTGGGGTTTTATTCAGCACTGTCTAGTGTAACAAATTAGGTAGACTACTTGTGAGCAGTGCTGTGTGTTTCGAACCTTTAGAAGCAAAAGATATGTGGCAAAAATAAAAATAAACATTGCTAAACAGGAAGGGCAAAACAAGAAACATAACAGCTGTGAGTCTGGCAGAATGTTTTCAGGACATAATTGCATAGACCACACTATTGTTATCAGCTAACACTCCTAGATCAGTAACATGGTACATATTCCAAGACTACAACTACTCCTGAGCTTCTAGGGGGTGTGGCCTTTTTACTGTCCTGTAGTGAGAAAATGAACCAGCTGACTTAGGAGAGGTGAGCATGGTAGACCAGCAGTCTGTCATTCCTTTATCTGTGCTGTGTCACAAGTGTGCTATTCTTGTTGACTATATTTTTTTATGATCTTTTTTGGTTAGAACCAAGAAAAGATGGTTATATAAATAAATTCTACATGGCCTCCTAAAAGGTGAGAGAGAGTCAGGGGATGTTACAGTAGAAGGTAGTTGCAGCTACGTGGCACAGATTAAGTTGACTTTAAGGAATGAGAAAGTTGATATAACACTTGTTTAGTGATGTACATGTGGGTAAGAAAACAACTTTAGTATTTTTTTTCTTTAATGGGAGGAATAATCCACAGAGACTTTCCATCAGCCACGACCTGGAAAGTGCAATAAAGAAAAGATTGCAGTTTAACTTTATTAGACAAATAGTGAGCACATGCAAGGGAAGTCCGATAGTATCCACATATTGTTCACTGTATATTGCATTTGATTTGCAAACTGACTCCTTTGTATCAATAAAGAAAGGGTTCTAGCACTGAGATGTGGCACAGATGTATTTCTTTAATTCTGTGGTGAAACTTCGAAGACCAGGCAGAACTCCGAAGTGCAGCAAGAGAGAGAGAGAGAGATCTACCAAAGAATGGCATTGAAAAGGGTTTAGTAGCTGTGATAAGCTTGTAAGCTGGGGTTAGACTACATATTTTGAGAACAGTGAGTTGGAGAGTTGGATATGCAAGTATACAGATATGGACAGATTTAAGATTTAGACATTTACAAGTAAAGCTAAAAAGAAAAACCATGAGCAGCGAAAGATGGAGAACTTAGATGAAAATATTGGATATATATTGCTACACTATTAGAAATCATAAAGTAACCCATAAATGGATTTCTTGCAAGAAGCCCTTTTTGTGTTTAGATCATTGAATGAACAGTTTCACCATCTTGTTCAGACAGAATATGAATGTAGAGAGATTACAATTTCTCTCCATTCTTGTCCTGCATCTTATGGCATGTACAAAACTCTTAAGGGATCGCTGTGTATCTTTCAGAGTCCATCAGTGGTATTTTGTGACTGACAAGAGGCTAAACCATAGCCTGCTCGTCTACCACCCAGTACCATTTCCTGATCTGGCACTCCTCAACTGTAGTTTTACAATTAGAAAAGAAAAAAGAGGAAGAGTCCATTCCCCATTCTGTCACTGCTCAATTTGAGGAGCAAGTTCCATTCTCCTTAGTCTTCACCCCTGTGCATAACTCACAGAAAGTAATGTAGGGAGACAAAGGCCGGCCAATAGAAACATGCTTTTCTTATTTGGACCCATTCAGTTAAACAGACTGAATGTACTTACTGTAAAGAAATTTAAATATGTATCTATAGAGGCAGGCCGATTGCCATAATAGGAAAGAACGTGCCTCTTACAGTTATATAATGAAAACAATGGCCCTGTGTCCCAGTAACAAACTGCTTGCTATATATATATAAATGTACATTGTAGCAAGGGATTTGCTACAGTTGCAGTTCCACCCACTAAGCATTCCATCCCTAACAGCAAGTATTGTAAATGCAAGTACCACAATGAAGCCGTATCTGCAACTTTCAGTTGTAACACCTTGCGCCCAGTGTGGCTGTGTCTGTTCCTCCTCTCCCTAACCACACTTTTGGACAGAGGGGTGACATAGTGATATTTGCTGTTAGTACAGGACAGGACTCTGAAAAAGACTTCTCTAGTGTCCCAGGTCTTCATGAGCCACAGTCCATCCTGCTTTCTTCTGTGTCCTAGCTTGAACGAAGCACAAAAAAAAAATGCACAGAAGATGCCTGAAATATAGGATTCTGTAACATACAAGACAGATTGTAAATATATCCCTTCTCAATGTGTTTCCTTCCTCATACAAAGATCCTGTGGTTACTTTTGCCTATATCAAGGGTCACCCAATTAAAATAAAAGATGTCCAAGTACATGCAGCCCTGTAGAAGTCCATAAAACAATATAATTGAGAAAATATTTAATTCTGCCTTACCAGAAATATCAGAGTCCTGGGTCTTAGTGGCATCTGAAAATTATTGTTTTAGCCACAGTCAAGGATTGTTAGTTAATATCTTGTATTATTGCAAAGTTGATGGGGATACATGGATTTCATCTGTGCAGGTTGGTCTTTAACATGATTAAACAAGCTACTTTGAATTGGTGTTAATTGCATAGTGGTGATTTCCTTTTTTAAGGTCATAGAACATTTCGATAGGGAAGTTTCCCTGTACCTCCACCACCTGAGTGGTTTCAGAGTTAATTTGCTTTGGTTTGTTGGGGTGAAATAAGAGGTCCAAACAAATAATGTTAAATTGTTTAATTTGTTCTTTAGAATGAACTAGAAAAGTTGTCTATATAATCTCTAGTAGTTTGAGTAAAACAACCATTTTGATTAAAATTAGCCTAGCTTCCATAGAAAGAATAATGTATCCCATGTATTTATTTTAATAGTGTCTAACATACTTGTATAATTTGTTTCTATTTCTTTACAGTTGCATTTGAGTAATCCCTAAATATTTAATGTATTTACTATCCCATTAAACTCACTTATAGTTTCCATCAAATAATTTTAACTGGTTGTAAATTAAAAAGATGTTTGTTTTATTATCAATGAACTTTAGATTTGACACCAGTTCACAAAATATTTTTATATTAGTGAAGATTGAGTACCTATTATTATTAGTATATCATCAGCAAATAAACGTAGTGGTACAGCAGTTAGCATTGTCGCCTCACAGCAAAAAGTTCTCCGGTTCAATTCTCGGCTGGAGTGCTTTCTGTGTGGAGTCTGCATGTCCTCCCTGCAGTTAAGTGAACGTTAAAGACATGCAGGTAGGTGCATGCGTGTATGGGTGTGACTTCTTTGAAGGTTGGGTGTCGGGCTGGCAACTCGACACCGTAAAAATCCACTGCCAATCATTAGCGGACCAGTGATCTGCTGTGGCGACCCCTAACCGGGAAAAGCCAAAAAGACTTTTATCATCAGCAAATAAATGAATTTGAGGCTTGGCTATCATTTTTAAATCCTACCATATCCTTAAGCTATAATTACCTAGTGGCTCAAAAGCTAAACCATATAATAAAGGAGACAAGGGAAACTTTTGTTTCATGCCCTTACATATGTTTATTAACTGAGAAATAGAAGATCCTAGTTTAACATATAATTAATTTTGTTAAAGATAACTAATAAGTGAAAATTGCATGGAATTCTGTATATTTATAATACTTTAGTTAAGACTAGTTTACTGAATTGAAGGTTTTATCTAGATCCTAGCTAATTGTAGACAGTTCTTCTGCATTGGTATTAGCATAATCAATTAAAGTAATTATGCTTTTGATGTGATCCCGTGTTTGCCTCTTCAATGTAAAGCCAGTCTGTCCATCCTCTATTAACATAGATAGTATAATTTTTAATTTATTAGCAAGGACTGACATAAAGATTTTGTAGTAAATATTCAGTAATGATATTGGGTTATAACATGGGGATCCTTTGTCATGTTTTAATAGAGGAGAAATTATTGTGAATTTCCATGATGGACATATGTTAAATGTAGTTTTAATTTTTATGGATACTTTCTGTTAAAGTCATAAAATATTTTCAGGTAATATTTTATAAAATTCAGGAATTATGTCATTCATTACACTGAGCTTTATTTTCCTTTACCCTTTTAATTTGCTTCTTTATTTCTTTTATCAAAACATTTTTTTTTTCTAGTTTGTTTTTTCTCTGAAAATAGTTTTCATATTCGTATTTAAAAAGGCATCAATCACATTTTTCTTTTTCTACACTATTGTTCTGTAAACTAATTTTCTCACTGTGTTTTTTAAAGCCATCCAGAATTTCTTCCACTTACCTATATTTCCTATTATTACCAGAGATGTTCTTAGGGTATGCTGGAGACCATGTATGTTGTCCCATGCTAGTACTATTAATTGTTCATGTTTAACAGAAATTAAGTACATATCAGGTGATTACCACTGCCCCAGTATGATGACATTATGCCACCACTCCTGATATGGAATTGTTGTCTCCTACTACCCAGACCAAAAATTAAAGCATCAGGATAATTTCCTCCTGAAGTGAAGAAACCCACACAGCAGTGTGCTGCATTGGGTTAGTATTTTTTTTTTGGTGGAGGGGTAACGATACATTCCTTAAAAAAAAAAAAAAAAAAAAAAGTAGCCGAAAGTCAGCTGGCTTAGGCCAAGTTCAGGTTTAAGTTGCAGCTTGAATCCTTATTCTTAAGTTCTTTGCAACTTAAACCCAACATAATGCAATACAACAAAATAAAATTTATTAGCATATAAACAATAGCCAACTAAATTTCATAGTAAGGCAGGCAGATAAGATCCAACAAGAGTACGTAGATAAGCTCATTCACTTCTCTCAAAGTATGGTTTAATTAGTGGGCAGTCTGAGGCTCCCCCCACTTGCCTTCCAAATGCAACCAACTAAATCTGGAGAAAACTGCACCAGACATACAGTGACCAAAAGTAGTATACTCACTACAAACACCATTGATGCAAATGTGAAAAGGACAGAAAAGAGCACCCAAAGAGAACTTTTCCTTCTCTAGAGTGCACAAAGATCAGAATTAAATTCTCAAATTTCAAGACCTATAGCACAGATAACAGCAGCAGTAAAATAAGTGAACAGGATTCAATTAATATACAAGCAGAAGTGACAAAAAGCAGTTATACTTGCATCACTAGCTGACAGATAATTATTGGCAAGCAACCACTCAGGAAGGCAAGCTGAAATGTAGTAGCAACTCCAAAACTACAACAGTCATACTGCATTAGTGTGTTTGAAACAAAGCGGTCAACAACTGTAGGAAAACGGAAGCACAACACTAAGTAAATCCCAGGTAGGTGAGGTTCACTGTGTCCCCCTCCCTGCTGAGTGACCCCAACATGTCTGAGTTCTGTAACAAAAGCTATCATCATCCACCCATCAACCTAATCACTTTTTCAGCAGAGACATTTGCAGACACAGTGCAAGTTCTTATAGAATATTAATCCTGAAATCTCTCAAGCTGATATCTGAACAGCGTGTTTTATAGTCTGTGTAACAGCCCATTCAGCACATCAACAACAGCTGTATATTCAGAAATAAGAAGACATTTGCTTTTTGGACATTAGCGTGGAGGGCTAATACCTTCTCCTCTAAGAAGGGCTGTATTTTTGGCCTTTATGTCTACCTAAGGTTTTCTTCTATCCACTCAGAGGTCTTTTTTGACCAAGGCTACTCTACATATGGTAAGGAATGAAAGGCATTGTCCTAACGTGATGTAAATTACAAGAGGATGCATCAGCTGAACTCTGACTAAAATGTTCTCTCTAGGTTATGATTTGAACTTTAGTTCTGAGTGTCTTTCGTGCCAGTATTGTTCACATCTTGAGCTACTTGCTCTGTCCTGAAAGGAAAAGACTATACTTTGAGAACAGTCATACAAATTGCAAGGCTTGTATTTATGCATGTTTTTTTCTGGTGTACAAATTTGGTAACTTTTTCAGTATGAGAATAAACAGGAGCTCTCCTGGACTTCATAGGAAATATCACAACATGATTAAGGAGAATGTCAGCCATAACAGTCCCATTTTTTCTTACCTACTGCATGCAATGTCTAGATTTTTTCTGTGCAGGTATTGCAGGAAAGTACTCACATTTAAAGACAAAAACAGTGATCTGGTTAACAAATTATGATGAGCTTGACAGAAGTTTACTGTTTAATAGAGGTGGAGTTGCCAAGTGACCATTGTGAGCATGTAGAGATAATCAGTCCACGGGTAACTAGTATGAAGCAGAACATAATGATTCAGGAGATTAGAACGTGAGATAAATCTATTTCAGGAAGCTCAATGTACTTCAGTGCCCAGTTGCTTCAGCTAAGAAGTTATTGGTAGTCTCTTCATTTTCTTTAGTGCAGTAGATAACAGGCTCTTATCCAGCCCCACTCTTTAGAACAAACCCTGAAAAGTTGTCTCTCACTCCACCACCCACCCTTTGTTTGTCACAATCATTGGCCTAGAAAGTGACTTCTGCTAAGTGTCATGGCTAGGTATTACTGCCTAGGTATAATTTTCCTCCTGAGGTGGTTTCCTGGTATATGCTGAAACACCTTTAATTTATCATAATGGAATGAGTATCCTCCTGTGACGCTTTTCACAAGACATGTTTTTCCACCCCCACCTCCACCCCCAATGCCCTTACTTTCACCAGCACTAGATGTTTGGCATCTTTTCTTGCTGCAGTGGAAGATAACCATGTAAGGAAGGCTACACTGCAACAGTTAACTTGGAAGCAAGTTAGCACAGATCTTTATTACTTTTTGGCACTCTTGTCAGTCCCACCTGCCACCCAGGTAAATGCATAGTCATCAGTTATGCCATTCCTTTGTTCTCACTTTTATAATTGTGAGACCTGAAACTGTGAGTCTTGAAAATCAAAAAATTGAAATTCTGATTCACACAAAACCAGTGACTTTTGAAATTTGCTGTTACACTATTAATACCTTTTTGCAGGAAGGTGGAAATAATCAACAGACATAGGCAACCTTCAGACACACAATACAATCCAGTTTGACTTTGCCAAGGGAAGTTCATGCTTATTAAACCAGGTGGACTTTGACAAGGTCACCAAGGCAATGGATGAGGGGAAATGGTGCATACCAGCTACCTGGACCTGGCTAATACTTTCAGTACAGTATAGGGTTACCACCTGTCCCACTTTGCGAGGGACAGTCCATCTTTGGACAGTTGTGTCCTGTAAAAAAATTGTAAAAATGGCAAATGTCCTGAGATTTTAGGACAAAAGTATTTCCTATATTTTATGTAATAGTTGCATAAAACAGTTATTCTGTATCTGAAACACCTAAATGTTATAAGAAACAGAATAAGCAACTAAAATGCTACAAGAATAAGCTTTTATTTAGGCAAAAAAGTGAAGTTCTGTCCTTTGTGATGGCCATGAGTATGTTTCGGCCTGCAAAATCTGATGTTTGTATCAAAAATGTCCCACTTTGTGCATTTGAAAAGGTGGCAACCCTCCTCTGGTATAGTTGACAAACTCACTGAATTGGGCATAAACCCCTATATAACTCACAGGATTGCCAGCTGGCTCACAGATAGGATCCAAGAGGTCAAGACTGGTGACAGTGCCTCCACTAAGACACCAGTCAACAGTGAGGTACCTCAGATGTTCTTCATGTTTCAGTGTTGCAGTCCTGACTTGTGGGATTTCCTGCTGTGGAAGCCCTTGGCTGGCCTGACTACCAGAGTAAATATTTCCCTCCTCCTAAGGCTGGTGGACACCCTACTCTGATGTCAGTATGCTTGGGTATAAAGGGAGCCAGCTGATGCCATTACATCAGTCTTTTCTTGCCGTTGGAGCTCGAAGCAGTTTTTTAGGGCGTTGGTCGGACCGCACCGTAGAGAAGTCATCTAAAGCTAAGTACTCCATTGGGGAGCTCTTCTTTTCTTGCTTTAACTCATGTCAGATAAGGTTAACAATTGTGTCTGCTATTGTAAGCAAATCCCACACCGAGACTTCCATACTTTGTATGTCATTTGTCTAGGACCGGATCACGACATCCCTACTTGCCATTTTTGCACCCATTTCAATTCTAGGACTATTGGGCATAGAGACAAAATCTTAACTAGATATCCTAGTCTGCACTCTTCCTCGCATCATTCAATGGTGTCCATGGGTTGTCCCGAGGTTGAGCTCCCTAAGTTTAAGAAAGACACAGAAAAAAGATCTAAGCTTAGGGCCTCGGATGGCAACCATTCACTGTCGGCCTGTCCCCCAAGGCTTGTTATCACTGAGGAAAGTAAGGTGCTTTCATAGCCCCCTTCTGTGACCAAGGTGGTGATGCAGGCCACTGTTAAGACCCATATGGAGCCCAGCATGCTGGTGGGTCCCTCAACTTCTGCACAGGCCTTGGCTTTCAGTTCATCTGTTGTGTCCGGCGTCGCTCAGCAGACTTCGGCTTCCAATGAGCAGTCTTGTACTGGCGACATTCCTTCGAGGCGTCAGCCTGCATCGATTCAGCTTTACAAAGAGACTGGTATCAGGATGGTGGATGTACCTAGGCCCAAGGCTAAAGCTATTTCTAAAAAGGGATCTACCTCAGGTCCTATGCCTAGGCCTGCCAGCTCCCCCTCAGCAGGTTCTCAGCAAGACCTGGTCAGCTTAGCTGAGGACCTCATCTCTTAGTCAGAGCTAGGCAACCCCCTTTGGAGTCTTCCCCAGGGAAAAGGAAGAGGGATCCCACCCCTGAAGTTTTCTCTGAACCTCTGATTCAGATGAGGATTCTGACCCGGGGGGGTATGTCTTTGAGGAGGGACACTTCCTTACTTCCTTTAAAGATTGAGATTCTGATGAAAATCTGCCTTCAGCTTCACCTCCTGAAGACATCACTTTTGAGAAAAACACTCCATGCTATGAAGGAGCATTTCCAATGGGAGGCACAGGAATACACACAATCTAAAAAGAGGGTTATGGACTTCCTTGACCTCCCAGAACACAAACCTTTGGCTATTCCTCCTGTATTGGATGTGGTAGAGGATTTTTTTATAGACTCTTCCCTGAACCCTACCTCCAACCCCTGGGAAACCAGACAGGTTTTACAGGGTGCTGGACTCAAATAAATACCTCTTGGAAAAAAAACCTCTGCTGACCCAGAGGTTGTCAGTCCAGGTCCCAAGGCAGCAAAAGTCAGCTCTTCAAAGAACCCTTTACCTACTGACAAGAAAAGCAGGGCCCTTGTTAAAAAAAGTCTGCACTTCCTCTACCCTAGCCATGAGGGCCCTTAACTGCCAGTTTCATATGATAAAATACCAACAAAGTATTTTAGATAAAATAAAACAAAAGATGATGTTCATCGTGTTTCACTGTTGCAGTCATTACACTTGGGTTATCCTGCTGGCAGGCTACCCGCAGTCGGCCCGAGTTCCAAAGTCTTGATCCGGCGTCGGTTGTCGTCACCTCTTCCCTGACGTCAGTGCGCCAGGGGTATAAAAGATGCAACTGACGCCATTTTCTTCAGTCTTTCTTGCCGCGTGGTGCCCAAAGCAAAAGCAGTTCGCAAGTGCCGGTCGGCCGACTCCTGAGATTTTCGAAATAGAGTTTCAGAACCAAAGTCTTCAATAAAGCTACCCGTTGGGGAAACTTTTTCTTGCTTCAGAACCGATGTCAGTAAAAGTTAACAATTGTATTTCTTGTGGGAAGCAAATACCTCATAAGGATTTTCACTCTTACTGCATTCCTTGCCTAGGCCCTGACCACAACGTTACTAGTTGTCGGTTTTGTGCTAGATTCAACAAACGCACTATTAAACGTCGGTTTGATTTTGCCTTACATTACTTTGGCCGAAGGTTTATCTATATAATGCCATCAGAACAACCGATGACTGGAATTCATAAAAAGAACAAAGACAAGGAAAAGGACAGGCATCCGAGGTCCAAAACTGACAATGAAGCCTCTAGGCCAGTCGCCGGTTCTCAGTGAGGCACTTTCGCAGCCCCCGACACCCGCTACCTCAGAGCCACAAGCCGTATCCGACTCCCACGTGGAGACAATTAGGCCTCTGGATACTCAAGGTATTGGGCCTACGGAAACTATTCCCTCAGATGGGTCCAGAGCCGCTGAGCAGGCATCGGCTTCTGAGGGTGTTTTCAGACCTTCACAGCTTACTATTAAGTCCTCTACAACAGCCAAGTCAAAGACACCAGTAAAGACAAGGAAACAAGTACAGCATTCTCCTGGACAGTCATCCATGCCAAAGAAACAGATGCTTAAAATGGCCAAAGACTTGATTACTTTGATCAGGGGATCCCATCCCCCTCCTGAAAAAAGGCCTAGGCAAGACACTGATTATGATTCCTCTGACCAGATTTCTATTTCCTCTGATTCCTCTTCAGATCAGGGTTATTCTCTCCCTCCTTATGAGGACTCTGATGCTGAAGAATCTATACCTTCAGCCTCTTCACCTGAGGATTATTCTTTTTTGAAAACTCTGCACACCATGAGGGAACATTTCCACTGGGAGAGCCAGGATTATTCAGAATCCAAGAAAAGGCTCAGAGATTTTATTTTACTGCCTCAGCACAGGCCCCTAGCTATCCCCCCTGTGCTTGATATTGTTGATGATGTTTTCTCTGAATCCAGTCTGTCTCCTGATTCTTTACCCCCTGCACCAGTCAAGCCAGACAGGTATTACAGAGTCCCCGACTCTCATACATTTCTTTATTAAAACCCTGCTGCTGACCCAGAAACTATTTCTCAGGGTCCCAAGGGGGTTAAGGCTTCCACTGTAAAAAAACCCTGTCCCCGCTGATAGGGATTCCAGAGCACTAGATAGATGGGGGAAAAAAGTCTGCACTTCTGCTACTTTAGCTGTAAGGGCTTTAAACTGCCAGTTTTACATGCTTAAATACCAACAGTACCTTATGACTTTGTTAAAACAGAAAATGCTTACTAACTCAGAAAATCCTGATATTAAGGAAATGCAGGAATTATTGCATACAGCTGAACAAGTGGGAAAGCATACTTTGCAATGTGGTTTTGATTCATTACAGGCTTCTGGCATAGCCGCAGTTACAGGCTCTGCCATTCGTAGGCATGCTTGGTTGAAAGAACAAAGTTTACCTGAACATGTTAAAGTAAAATTATTGGATGCTCTACTACAGCATGATACTTTGTTTGGTGTTAAGGCAGAAGAGGTGTTAAAGAAAATGGAGGATAAAGCAAAATCTATGCAGACAGTAACGGATTTCTTACAGGTGCAACCACCTAGGTTTAGTAGAAACTGGCCTTCAAAAAATTGGTCCTTTCAAGTCTCAGACAGGCCACAAAGAGGCAGATACAGACGCCCAAGAGGCAGATCTCAGCCCCAAGGATCCTACAGACCTAAACAATGGGGTGCTTCTACCCCCAAAGGAGGAGAAGATAAATCACAACCTTACAGGAAACAGTCCCAATGACTTCCCTCTACAAAGGCCAAGCACTTGTCTATTGGCAGCACCCCTAGGGGGAAGTTAGCACTTTTCGTACAAAATTAGCACATAATTACCCAGGACAAATGGGTACTGAATATAATTACTCAGGGTTACAGATTCCACTTTCACACCCTTCCACAATCAAAAGGTATGCCGAACCTGCCACAAAACCAATGGGTAGTGGCACAAAAGGAAATTGCTGCTCTCATGGACATGGGAGCTATTCAAAGAGTACCACATCAAGAACAGGGACAAGGATTTTACTCAAGACTTTTCCTGGTACCCAGAAAGGACAAAGCCTAGAGACCAATACTGGACTTGTCAATCCTAAATACTTACCTGGATGTTCCAAAATTCAAAATGTTAACACTACAGCAACTTCTACCCATGCTGGGCAAGAAGGCTTGGCTGGTTACTTTGGACCTCAAGGAGGCTTACCTGCATGTCCCAATCAGACAATCTTGCAGAAGATACCTCAGATTCATAGCTGGCTCACTGCATTACTAATTCTCTGCACTGCCCTTTGGCTTATCTACTGCACCCAGGGTCTTCACAAAATGCCTGGCACCAGTAATTGCATTTTGCAGACAAAGAGGAATTCAAATATATCCCTACTTGGACAACTGCCTTATTCAAGCAGAGAGCAAGGACATTCTACTAGGACATCTGGTGTTTGTAAAAACATTACTGATTTGCCTAGGGTACACTGTAAACAAAAAGAAATCAAAACTTGTGCCCTCTCAAGAGATAATATTCCTGGGTGCAAGCTTAAATACAACTGCCCAGATGGCTTATCTCCCGCCAGACAAACAAAGGCAACTGACTCATTACTTTCAAATGAAGGCAACAAAGACCCAGCTCCCTGCAAGAAAAATTCTGCAGGCTCTGGGTTTCATGGCATCCTTCATTCTACTAATTCCATATGCAAGACTGCATATGAGGAAACTACAATGGTATTTAAAAAGTGTTTGGACTCAACATTGCCACAGCCTGGAAACAGTAATAACTATAATTCCCTGTCTACAACAGGAGTTTCTATGGTGGTCCCGGGCCTGTCACCTCAACAAGGGACAGCCCTTCACTTTGCCCACAGCCAGGCAGACAATAACAACGGATGCATCGGATTATGCCTGGGGGGTGCACATGGAAGGAAAATGTATTCAGGGCATGTGGCCCAAGGAACAAATGCATCTGCACATCAATCAAAAAGAGATGCTAGCTGTACAGAATGCCCTGACAGCCTTCAAAGATCTACTGCATCCAGGACAGCTATTGCTAAAGACGGACAACACCACAGTTATGTGGTACATAGACAAGCAAGGGGGCACACATTCTTACTCCCTCTGCAGGCAAGCCATGACTTTATGGAACACGGCACTGACCTATCAAGTACATCTGCGGGCACAATCCCTGCCAAGAAAGAAAAATACACTGGCAGACGAACTGAGCAGAAATCTCATGGATCCACACGAATGGAAACTAAATCCACAGGTCTTCAGCATGATAACAAGGAAATGGGGATGCCCAGACATAGATCTTTTTGCCTCCCCTCACAACTACCAACTACAGAAATTCTGTACAAGGACTTATCACGCACAAGCATGGAAAGTGGATGCTCTTTCATTCAGCTGGGAAACCCTGACAGTTTATGCCTTTCCTCCACTGCCTCTTCTTCCCAAGGTACTCCTAAAAGTCAGACAAGAAAAGCCAAAAATGATCCTGATTGCCCCAGACTGGCCACGCCAGCACTGGTACCCAATCCTAAAGAGCTTGTCTCAAGGCCCAGCCTGGCCTTTACCTCAAATTCCTCATCTCCTGACTCAACAGAACAACCAGATTCTGCACAGTCAACTCAGAACCTTAAATCTGGCTGCATGGCAGATAATATAGTCACTCAAGCCATTCCTCTCTCTAAAGCTGTTATGGATGTCATTTTAGAAGCCAGGAGACCCAGCACTAGGAAATCCTATGCAGAAAAATGGAAGAGATTCTGTGCTTGGAACCAGGCCGAAGGACTTGAACCACTTGTTCCAAATATACCTCAGATTTTACAATACCTAACTGAGATGCTGGACAAAGGCCTTTCCTTCTCATCTATTAAGATCCATGCCTCTGCCATTTCAGCTCATTACAATACGGAACCTCCTATTTTTTCGCATCTACTACTAAGGCAGTACCTCAGAGGGGCAAGAAACATAAGACCCCCAAGGAGAGCAGCAATACCTACTTGGGACCTCAATTTTGTTTTAGAAAAACTCACACTGCCTCCTTTTGAGCCAGCCTGCACAGCTGATATAAAATTCTTATCATGGAAAACTGCAATGCTCCTAGCAATAACTTCAGCAAGAAGAGTCTTAGAGTTACAGACATTAATGGCAGTGGAACCTTTCGTCATTTTTCATCAGGGCAGGGTCTCTCTAAGGACAAACCCAACATTTATGCCAAAGGTGGTTTCCAGTGTGGCTCTTAATCAAACTATTCATTTACCAACTTTCTATCCAAATCCCCAGAATAAAGGGGAGAGACTTCTGCACACTTTGGACATACACAGGTAGCTAAGATTCTACTTGGACAAAACAAAAGCTTTCAGAAAAACTGAGCAGCTGTTTGTATCTTATGCTGCAGGAACCCAATGAAAGCCTATCTCAAAGCAGACAATTTCATAATGGATAGGACACTGCATTCGCTTCTGCTATGCACAGCATGGCAAATCAGTGCCTAAGGGCATCAGGCCACATTCAACAAGAGCAGCAGCCACTTCAGCAGCTTTTCTCAGAGGAGTGCCAATCAAGGACATTTTAGAAGCTGCAACCTGGAGTTCAGTGCACACCTTCACAAAGCACTACCACTTATCTCTCTACTCTAAATCCAGAGCAGGCTTTGCCACTGCAGTCCTGGAGGGCCTGGTAGCCTCTCCTAATCCTATTTAGGCCCAGCCACCCAACCTCAGCTTTGGGATTCAACCCAAGTGTAATGACTGCAACAGTGAAACACGATGAACATAGTACAGTTGTGTACCTACCATAAATGTAGATGTTCGAGTGTATTCACTGTTGCAGTCCAGGTTACCCTCCCACCATCCCCCTTTTCATTGCTGGGACTTTTCTGTACTTCTAAACTCTATACAACCTATGTGGTGTATTTGCTTGTAGATGAAGGAATTGTTTATTTTTTAGTACATGCATGCTTTTTGGCATACTTTTTTACAGCCTTCCTATTTGGGGGCACCTGACATCTAGGGCAAGAAAAACTGAAGAAAATGGCATCAGTTGCATCTTTTATACCCCTGGCGCACTAACGTCAGGGAAGAGGCGATGACAACTGACGCTGGACCAAGACTTTGGAACTCGGGCCAACAGGATATCCCAAGTGTAATGACTGCAACAGTGAATACACTCAAACATCTGCATTTATGGTAGGTACACAACTGTACTTTCTTCATGTTTCACTGTTGCAGTCATTACATTTGGGTAATCTGCTGGCAGGTTGCCCTCAGTCGGCCTGAATAACAAATTCTTGGGTCCTGCATCGGTTGCTGTCTCCTCTTCCATGACGTCAGGTCATCAGGGGTATAAAACATGCAGCCGACACCATTTTAATCAGTCTTTCTTGCCGCACGGTGCCCGAAGCAGAAGCAGTTTGCAAGTGCCGGTCGGCCAATTCCTGAAATTTTCATATTCGAGTTTCAGAACCGAAGTCTTCAAACTAAAGCTAAGTACCCCATTGGGGAAACTTTTTCTTGCTCCTTACCGATGTCAGTAAAAGTTAATAATTGCATTACTTGTGGGAAGCAAATACTTCATAAGGATTTTCATTTGTACTGTATTTCTTGCCTAGGCCCTGATCACAACGTGCCTTGCTATCGGTTTTGTGCTAAATTTAACCAACGCACTATTAATTGTCAGTATATTTTTGCTTCTAAATATTTTGGTTCAAGATTTATCTACCCTAAAATGTCGTTGGTTAGCAATCCGACTACTGGAGTTCACAAAAAAACGCAAGGAAAAAGACAGAGACAAACCGTCCAGGTCCAAAACCGACGACAAAGCTTTTCCTAAGCCTGTCACTGGTTCACCGGTACTCAGTGTGGCACATTCACAGCCCATGATACCCGCTATTTTTGAGTCGCAGGCCTCTACCGAGACGCATTCAGAGTCCGGTATACCGCGAGATTCGCAAAGTATTGAACCCACGGATGTCTCTCCCTTGGATGGGTTCAGAGCCGCCGAGCAGGCACCGGCTTCTGAGGGTGTTTTCAGGCCTCAACATTTTTACATTAAACTGACACCAGCAACAAAAACAAGGTCAAAAACAACTTCTATGTCTACAAAACTGACGCAGAAGCCATGTGCTCAGGCCCCTATGCCTAAAAAACAGATGATCAAAATGGCTGAGGATTTAATTACCTTGATCAGGGGTTCCCAACCCCCCTGCTAAGAGGCCTAGGCAAGGCACTGATTATGAATCTTTGGATCAGGTTTCCATTTCTTCTGATTCCTCTTCTGATCAGGAATTTTCTATTCCACCCTATGAGGATTCTGATACAGAGGAATCCATCCCATCTGCATCTCCTCCTGAGGATTACTCTTTTGGAGAGACTTTGCATACTTTAAGGGAACATTTTCACTGGGAGAGTCAGAACTTCTCTGAATCAAAAAAGAGGCTTAGGGATTTCCTTCTTCTTCCTCAGCATAGGCCTTTGGCTATACCTCCTGTATTAGACATTGTTGATGATGTGTTCTCTGAATCAAGCATGGCTCCTGATTCCCTGCCTCCGGCTTCTAGTAAGCCAGACAGATATTACAGGTTCCTGACTCCCACAAATTTCTTTTCAGAAATCCTGCTGCTGATCCTGAGACTATTTCTCAGGGTCCCAAGGGTGTTAAGGCTTCTACTGCCAAAAATCCTACCCCTTCTGATAGAGATTCCAGGGCGCTGGATAGATGGGGTAAGAAGGTTTATACGTCTGCAACCTTGGCAATCAGGGCTTTAAACTGCCAGTTTTATATGCTTAAATATCAACAGCATGTTATGGGCTTACTGAAACAGAAAATGATGTTGATTTCTGATTGAGTGGAAAATAAAGAGTTACAGGATTTATTGCATTCAGCAGAACAGGTTGGAAAGCATACTTTGCAATGTGGTTTTGATTCCTTGGAGGCCTCTTGTAGGGCCGCCGTTACTGGATCTGTGATTAGAAGGCATGCCTGGCTCAAGGAGCAAAATCTGCCTGATCATGTTAAAGCTAAATTGTTGGATGACCTTTTGCAGCATGATACTCTGTCTGGTAATAAGGCAGAAGAGGTTTTAAAGAAAATGGAAGACAAAGCTAAATCTATGCAAACTGTAAAAGATTTCTTGCAAGTGCAGCCACCCAGGTTCAGTAGGCACTGGCCTGCTAAATATTGGTCCTTTCCTGTGTCCAACAGAGCCACTCAGGGCAAACCCAGGTGCTCAAAAGGCTCCAGATATCAATCACAGGGTTCTTACAGGTCAAAGCAATGGGGTGCCTCCACCTCCAAATCTGGAGGAAACAAAGCACAGTAAGCAGTCTCAATGACTTTCCTCTACCATCTCCAATCACTTATCTTTTGGCAGCCCCCTTGGGGGGAAAACTAGCACTTCATGCTCAAAATTGACAGTTAATTACCCAGGACAAGTGGGTATTAAACATAGTATCCCAGGGGTACAGATTACAATTCCATACTTTGCCGATTTCAAATGGATGGCCGCATCTGCCACAAAACCAGTGGGCAGAGGCCCAGAAACAAGTCATGTCCCTCATGGATATGGGGGATATTCAACTGGTACCAGAAAAGGAAAAAGGACAAGGATTTTATTCAAGACTTTTCCTGGTACCCAGAAAAGACAATTCATGGCATTCAATACTGTACTTACCGATTCTGAACATGTTCCTGGACATTCCAAAATTCAAAATGCTGACTTTACAACAGCTACTGCCTATGCTAGGCAAGAATGCTTGGTTAGGAACTCTAGACTTAAAAGAGGCATACCTGCATATCCCAATAAGGGAATCATGCAGAAGATAACTCCGCTTCAAAGCAGGTTTTTTTTGTATTACCAATTCTCTGCACTGCCCTTTGGCTTATCTACTGCACCCAGGGTCTTTACAATGTGCCTGGCACCAGTAATTGCATTCTGCAGACAAAGAAACATTCAAATTTATCCTTATCTGGACTATTTTCTCATTCAAGCAGAGGACAAGGACACTCTTCTTCAACATCTGGCGTTTGTAAAAAGGCTTCTAGCATGCCTAGGGTACACCATAAACAAAAAGAAATCACAACTGGTACCCTCTCAAATTACATTCCTGGGTGCAAGCTTGAATACAACTACGCTGATGGCTTACCTTATGCCAGACAAACAAAGGCAACAAAAACCCAGTTATCTGCAAGACAAATTCTGTAGGCTTTGGGGTTCATGGCATCCTGCATTCTACTAATTCCATATGCGAGACTGCATATGAGGAAACTTCAATGGTACCTAAAAAGTTTATGGAGTCAACATTGTCAGCCTGGAGACAATGATTCCTCTCATTCCCTGCCTACAACAGGAGTTTATTTGGTGGGCAGAGACATGTCACCAAAACAAGGGACTGTCATTCACTCTACCCCCTGCCACCCAAACCCTAACTACAGATGCATCAGACTATGCTTGGTGGGCCCACCTGGCAGGGAGATGCATTCAGGGCAAATGGAGCCCAAACCAAATGCATCTGCATATCAACCAGAAAGAAATGCTAGCTGTTCAGAATGCTCTGACAGCCTTCAAGGACTTACTTCATCCAGGACAACTACTGATAAAGACGGACAACACCACAGTTATGTGGTACATAAATAAGCAGGGAGGGGGTACACATTCCTACCCCCTTTGCAGACTAGCCATGGCCTTGTGGAACACAGCCTTGACTTACCAAATACATCTTCAAGCTCAATTCCTGCCAGGAAAGCAAAATACTCTGGCAGATGACCTAAGCAGAAATCTTATGGACCCGCACGAATGGAAACTGGATCCACAAATCTTCAGCATGTTAACACAGAAATGGGGGAGCCCAGACATAGATCTATTTGTCTCTCCCCAAAACTATCAGTTGGACAAATTCTGCACAATAACTCATCACAAAAAAGCATGGAAAGTGGATGCTCTATCCTTCAGCGGGAAAAAACTATCAGTCAGTGCCTTTCCACCTCTGCCTCTACTCTCCAAGGTCTTACTAAAAGTCAGACAGGAAAAAACAAAAATTATCCTAATTGCTCCGGACTGGCCTCACCAGCACTGGTACCCGCTTCTAAGGAATATGTCACATCTTCCTCCATGGTACTTGCCTCAAACACCTCATCTACTGTCTCAGCAGAACTGTCAAATTCTGCACACTCAGCTCCAAACTCTGAATCTTGCAGCATGGCTGATTTACTAATTATTCAGGCCATATCTCTCAGTAAACCTGTGATGGATGTCATTTTTGGAAGCCAGAAGGCCTAGTACTAGAAAATCTTATACTGATAAATGGAAGTGATTCTGTGCTTGGAACCAAGCACAAGGAATATACACAGCAAAGCCCAATATTCCTCAGATTTTACAATACTTAACTGAGATGCTTGACAAGGGCTATCTTTTTCTTCTATAAAAATCCATGCCTCTGCCATCTCGGCTCATTACAACACAGAGCCTCCCCTCTTTTCTCATCCACTGCTTAAACAGTATCTCAGAGGGGCCAAAAATTTAAGACCTCCCAGGAGAACACCAACTCCTGCATGGGACCTCAATTTTGTGCTGGAAAAACTAACCCTACCTCCTTTTGAACCAGCAGCTACTGTGGATATAAAATGTCTGTCTTGGAAGACAGCTTTCTTTTGGCAGTCACTTCAGCAAGAAGGGTTTCAGAACTACAGGCTCTCATGGCAGTGGAGCCTTTCATTATATTTTACCCGGACAGGATGGCCCTCAGGACCAATCCTTCTTTTATGCCTAAGGTGGTATCCAGTGTGGCTCTTAACCAGACCATTCACCTGCCAACATTTTTCCCAAATCTGCAGAACAAAGGGGAGCAGATTCTGCATTCATTGGATGTACACAGACAACTAAGATTCTACTTAAACAGGACAAAATCTCTAAGAAAGTCTGAGCAACTACTGGTAGCATTTGCTGCAGGGTCAGAGGGGAAGGCTATATCAAAGCAGACTATTTCTAAATGGATAAGCCACTGCATTCGTTTCTGCTATTTGCACCATGGTAAACCTGTGCCCAAGGGGATCAGATCCCATTCAACCAGGGCTGCCTCTACTTCAGCAGCTTTTCTCTGAGGGGTCCCAACCAAAGACATTCTAGAAGCTGCTACTTGGAGCTCTGTTCATATGTTCAGAAAGCATTATCATTTACCTCTCTTCTATAAATCTAGGGCAGGCTTTGCCACTGCAGTCCTGCAGGGCCTTATAGCTGCTCCTAATGCTGTTTAGTTCCATCCTGCCATCCATAGCTTTGGGATTCTACCCAAATGTAATGACTGCAACAATGAAACATGAAGAACATAGTACAGTTGTGTACACTTACCATAAATGTAGATGTTCGAGTGTATTCACTGTTGCAGTCCAGGTTACCCACCTGCCATCCCCCATTGTATAGCATTTCTTTCCTTCACTATACTCAAAAGCCTTTGTGGTGTATTTGTTTTTAGTTGAAGGTAAATTTTATGTTTCTAAAGTGCATTTATATATTTGCAGTTTATTTATATATTTTTTGCTCCCCTTTTGGGGGGCACCTGATATCTGGGGCAAGAAAAACTGATTAAAATGGCATTGGCTGCATGTTTTATACCCCTGATAACCTGACGTCATGGAAGAGGAGACAGCAACTGACGCAGGACCCAAGACTTTGTTATTCAGGCCGACTGAGGGCAACCTGCCAGCAGATTACCCAAATGTAATGACTGCAACAGTGAATACACTCGAACATCGACATTTATGGTAAGTGTACACAACTGTACTATTTCCTCCCTGGAGACAAGAACATTTCTAAGGGATTGTTGGACCTTTGCCATTCCAACTCCCAGGTGGCTAGATATGCTTTGCACTGTGGCTGTGATGCTATGGAGAACTCTAGCTGAGCAGCTGCATCTGGCTCTGTCATTTGAAGGCGTGCTTGGCTTAGGGAACAGACTCTACCAGACCATGTCAGATCCAAACTTCTAGATGCAGCCCTGGATAAAGACTTCCTTTTGGGACAAAAGCTGGGGCTGTGCTAAAAAAAGATGGAAAATAAAGCAAAATCTATGCAAACTGTCAGGGACTTCCTCCAAGTTCAGTCTCCTAGGTTTAGTAGGAATTTTCCCACTAAACACTGGTCCTTTCCCTCTCAATCAAAAGGTGGCCAGAGAAAACCTCGAAGGGAAAGGTCTCAAAGGCAGCAGTAATCACAAAAGTCCAGGCTGTGGTCATCAGGAACCCCCAGGCAGGGAATGTTAGGCCACAGGGCCCTGGCAGAGAACAGCAATGACTCTTTCTTTCTTTCCCCTTCCCTCCCCCCTACCTCTCCAGAAAATATAGGAGGAAGGCTGTCTCTGTTTGAAGAAAACTGGTCCCTCATTACTTCAGACAAATGAGTTCTGAAGGTTAGCTCAGACGTTTACAGGTTCACTTGCAAATAGCCATTAAAATACTCAGGTTACCCAGTTGTTCCACAAAATCAAAGCGCAGAGACACTTTCTCAAATTCACAACCTGTGCTCACAGGGCTCAGTGGAACCAGTACCAGATAATCAAATAGGGAAAGGTTATATCCCAGGCTATTCCTGGTTCCCAGAAAGGAAGGCTATTGGTGCCCTATGCTAGATCTGTCCACCCTCAATCAGTCCTTACTGGTACCAAAGTTCGAAATATTAACTCATCAAAAACTTCTTTCTATGATAGCCCATCAGGCATTTATGGTCACCTTAGACCTAAAAGATGTGTACTTGCACATTCCCATAGAGGAATCTTGCAGAAGTTTTCTTCTATTCAGGGCAGGTACCAGTCATTTTCAATTTTCTGCACTGCTCTTTGGCCTCTCTACTACTCCCAGGGTCTTCACAAAGTGTTTAGCCCCTGTGATCATTTCCTGCAGAACAAGAGGGATCCAAATTTACCCTTACCTGGATGACTGCCTCATTGAAGCCACGAGTCAGTCAAAGGTCCTCAAGTATCTGGCCTTCACTCAGACCCTCCTCACTTCTTTGGGTTTTACCATAAACCTTCACAAATGCAACACAGACCCATTCACCTCCCTTCAAAAGACTTTCCTCCGTCCAACAAAGGTCTCCTTCTTGACTCAATACTTCCAAAGCATTATGCAGAAACAATGCCTCTCAGCCAGAGAATTCCTCAGAGCATTAGGCTACATGGCATCTTGTATCCTCATGATCCCTCTGGCCAGACTACACATGAGAAATCTCCAGTGGTACCTCAAGAATCTATGGTTCCAGCACTCACAGATCATGGAGACAGAAATTCCACTGATCCCTAGCCTCATGAAGGAATTGGCTTGGTGGACACGGGCACATGCCTAGAACCTGGGTCTCCCCTTTAGGTTTATCCCTCAGGGCCAGTCTTTAACCACAGATGCTTCAGAGACAGCCTGGGGAATTCATTTCCAGCACCTTCAATCCTAAGGCAGATGAGAAGATCAGTTCAGATGCAAGTACTTAAACTGAAAAGAATTGATGGCAGTGCAAAAGGGCCTAGTGGCTTTCAAAGATCAGTGGAAACCAGGGGTCCTGCTTATCAAAACAAAACACCACAGTAATGTGGTACATAAACAAGGGGGCACCAACTCTTACCCTCTTTGTCGACTAGCAATGTAGGTCTGAGGGACAACTCACTCTCTGGGGTTGCACCTCATGGCACAGTACCTCCCTGGGACTCAATGCACTCTAGCAGATTATCTCAGCAGAAGCCTGATAGATCCCCACAAGTGGCATCTGCATCGGGAAACATTTATCAGCATAGTCCAGAAAAGGGGATTCCCACAGAAAGACCTCTTTTGCCATCAAAGAAAAAAATAATGCTATCCCTGTTTGAACCGGCAGCTATCACCTCAGCTAGAATGGTCTCTGAGCTACAAGCCTTCATGGCAGTGGAACCTTTTCTCATATTCCACCCAGACAGAGTATCACTCAGGACTAATATATCCTTTATGCCCAAGGTGGTCGCACACATATCTTTGAATCAAGCCATGCACTTGCCCACCTTCTTCCTCAAGCCTCTGAACAGGGTGAAAGAATCCTTTACTCCTTGCATGTGCACAGACAGTTTTGCTACTGTCTAAACAGAACTAAATCTTTCAGGAAATCAAACCAACTCTTTGTGTCCTTTGCCATTGGCTCTGAAGGGAAACCAGTCTCCAAACAGACCATCTCCAAGTGGATCTCTTACTTTATCTCCTTTTGTTGCAGCCATCATGGCAAGAAGTCTCCTGAAAGTGTAAGGACTCACTCTACTAAGACCACTTCTACCTCTGTTGCCCTCCTGAAAGGAGTTCCTACCAAAGACATTTTGAAAGATGCTACCTGGTCATCTGTGCGTACCTTTACCAAACACTACCACTTATCTGCCTTCCCCAAATTTAGAGCAGGGTTTGCCACTGGCATCTTTCAGGGCATCCTCTCTTCTCCATAAATTTCCTTTTACCCTCATCTCAGCTTTGGGAGTAATACCACAAGTCAGGACTGGAATAGTGAAAATAAAGAACATAGTATGTACGATTGTGTACACTTACCATAAATGTAGATGTTCAAGTGTATTCTTTCCCTCTCTCCTTCCCCCTTTTTGCCTACAGTAGTAGTCTACTTATTTTTTCTGCACTAACCAGAGAACCCCCAGGGTGTTTAACCTGCAGGCCCCTTTTTCTACCTTTGACCCTTACTTGTGCTTCATCCTGGGGGCTTCTACCTTCTAAGGGGCAAGAACTGATATAATGACATCATCTGGCTCCTTTTATACCCAAGTGTACTGACACCAGCCTTAGGAGGAAGGAGATTTTTACTCTGGTAGTCAGGCCGACCAAGGTCTTCCACAGCAAGGAAATTCCACTAATCAGGACTGCAACAGTGAATAGACTCTAACATCTAAATTTATGGTAAGTGTGCACAACTGTACTTTCTGTGACCTGGGACCACTCATATTTGGCATCTACTTCTTTGAGGTAAAGGCTACTGTCAATGGGCTTTGGCTGACTGAGTTTGCAGATGACTGCAAATTGAGAGATATCTCAAATTCCCCCATGACACAAATGTCTTACAAGAGGGTCTAACACAGACAAATGACTAGTGTAAAGTCACGGACAAGCCTCAGTGCTAAGAAATGTATTATAGTAGTGTTTGGGAAAACTGCCACCCAGGCTAATTACTCCATCAATAAGACACCCTTAAGAGTTGACTCGGTAGTCAAGGATCTGGGTCCATATGTAAACCATAATCTGTTCTTTGACCAACATTTGCCCAGGGTAGTAAGAAAATTCTTTTGTGTTGCCCAACTTATAAGCAAGGGTATGGCAGCCAGGTCCAGTGAAGTCAGTGTCACTTTATTCAGCTCTTATCAGCTCCATTACTGAATATAGTGCCCCCTTTGTCATGTACCTGACCAGAGGTACACAACAGGTGGAACACCCACAGAAGTTCCTAACCAGCAGAATCCAGAGTATAAAGACATTTCCCTGTAGAGATTGCCTTAAAGCCCTATCCCTGTGCTCCCTCTTTTACATATTTCTGAGAGGTGATTTATGCCTGGCATACAAAACATTCTCAGATTCAGTTTTGATGGACCTTTTGCATATCCACAAAGCAAACAGCATCAGAACCACTAGATCCAAGGATTTAAATTTTGCTTGTGACATAAATCAGACATGTTGGCAAGACAGATGTGAGTATCAGAGGATCTCCATGTTCTGGAATAGGCTCCCTCTCCATGTGAAACATAGTCTATCCCTAATCCTATGTAAGCATAACCTTCACCACTAGATGGGAAATTGAAAATTCACCCCAGGTCTGGCCCCAGTATCACTGATAGACAGAGGAAAGCAGTAATGCCCACACTAACATATCCCCACATAATCTGTAGAAATTTCCTAAATAACCTACCCTCTCCTAATAAATGCCCATGATACATAGAGACACAATTGAGTTGGATTGCATGGATAGGCTTGTAAAGGCCCTGGTGGTCATCAGCCAGGTGTATAACTATGCACTATGAAACCCAGTGACACTGAGAGTTACCCACTCTCAGCCCTGCTACTTTTATACCCTCAACACTGTGATTGCTGTACCTTAGAAGAAAGGTGAATTCTCTGAGGTAGCATAATATCAGACTTGTATGTACCCCCACATTTGCACTCATGGTTCCACAGTTATAAGTTATTTTATTTTAATTTTTTAACTGGGGTAGGGCACGGATCACAAAAGCCCAATTTTAGTCTTGGTTTCTGGGAATTATAGCCATCAGAATCGCAATAGATACCATTCCTTTCTGCTGGTATTTTTTTGTTCAGTTGAGCTTCCACCTGATTCTTTGTTCTCCATCACTGTAGCCTTCCTGACTGCACTGGTGGTGGCTGCTTGACTGATCTTGGCATTTAAGACAAGTGAACTGTTCCCCTTCTGCTCACAGCTGTCTGCCTTTACTGGAGACAGTGAACTCAGATTTTCATATTCACAGAAACACAACCCTTACTAAGAGTTCCAACTCTTCCTGCTTTGATGATTTTTTGTCTAGCGGCTGCCTCATGTGTAGTAATTTTCAAGATGATATGCACTCTGAAACTGGACTAAATACCCTGGTCCTTCTCTGAGAAGAATCTAGAGACTTGCATAGACCAGAAACATGTAGATGCTTTGGTTACCTCTCCCATTTTAATCTGCTCTTTTGTTGCCTGGAAACACTAAGATCCTTAATGGGTATGCTACTTCTGAGACAAAAAAGGCAGTAAACCACATCCCAAGGATAAGTGAGGATTGAAGAGCAATGTGAATGACTCAGGATGGAATTATCTACCTGTTATATTTATTGTTAAAGGCCCTCTCAAAGATCAACTCATATGGACAGCATCTGCCATCATTTACCTTCCATTATTCATCAGTCTTATTCTAAGTTAGATTGTGAAGGAACACACTCAACTATATTGTTTATATCCCACCCAAATCCTCATTCTTGTGAAGAGGGTTAGTTTTGCCATTTTCTAAGCTTAAGGAAATGCCCCCTGTTTCCTTGACTTCAATGTATGGAAATTCCCTAAGAGCTACGTGACTTTCCACACTGGTTCTGTGAAGACTTAATTTGGAACCACCCTGGATTTCAAGTGGTTTTCTTATGTGGTTTGTGTTTTAGAGGTAATAATTATAAAACTGAAATTCTTGTTGCCTCACCTGGATAATTGCCTGAGTTCGGCCCCATAAAGGGCAAAGGTTAGTAATCTTTTTCATTTCAGTTTTGACCTGTCAGCTGAGCATGGCAACATGGTCTGCTTTACAAATGTTCCACATGTTGTCACCTTACATGTGTACCCCCTTGCTTATTCTGCATCTGTTTCTAATGCACACGGGTTTTTGTAAAGGGCATCCTCAGAACCAGAGCCTTTTTGTCCCTAGAACAATTTTTTTTCTTACATATCTTCAAAAGCTATTCCTAGCAAAAGGAATTTCAGTGAGAAATTTCTTCAGAACTCTATGAAAGGGGCTATGGTCATTCATAGTAGTCCAGATAAAGGAATTGTCTCTGAAGGATATGTCTTTCTTTGCTATTTAAATGGAAGACTTATGCTGGGCATTTATTTATTGATATCTTCCTCTTTTTCAACACAGTATGAAGGTAACACAAGGTTACACTTCTATCCCAGTGGGTCTAAACTTCAAATAATTTAAATTGTCTGATACTGATGAATGGTCCATTCAAGAAGCAGATCATCTTATGAATAAATCTCTATTACCTACAGGAGGATTCCTCATTCAGATGCTGAATATAGATATTTTGTAGACATACTACAGAGTTCATTACAAGAATTTTCATTCTAAAGATTTAAGATCCTCTTTTAGACAGACAGATGGCTGGGTGGATGGATTCATTCATGTTGTAAATCACTGTGTTGCAGAAGCAAGGTGGAGTGAAATGCCTGCCAGTATTCACCTTCCAGTAGGTCAAACTGTTATGTAAACATGAAAGGTTGCTTAAACCTACTCACTTTGCTGAGACATGATGTGTCTTTAGCAAATTGTTACTGAAGGACTGTAACCTCAAATTGACCAACAATGTATTATTTATGCCCAAAGTATGGTAACGCCACTAACTCCTTATTTGCCAGGTCTAGGACTCAGTGATTGGAAGTCCTAAGTAAAATTTCTCATGAAGTCCTTCTCAGCGAGTTTCCAGAATTAGACTTATTTTCCACTGACATGTATGTATCGTAACAGAAAGCAAAAGTTTAATGTTTAAGTACAGAACAGATGAAGAAAAATGTAGGTGGAAATTCCCAGTCTGCCATTATCTGTAACTGACTATAATTCACAAAGTATAATCTCATAATAGAAGAGGTGGGTAGCCAGACTTCAGCATTATGCAGAAGCATTAAGTATAAGAGATAATAGGTGGCTTGCATTATTACTACACATGACAGCAGAACTGATGTATGTAATGTCACAGGAAGACCAGAAAGCTTATATTCATATGTGTTAGATAAGCAAAACAATCACAATGGCCCCAGGAAAAATAAGTGATGTCTTTTTGATCTTGTTCTGTTTAAAAGTGTATGCTTGGAATGCCCCATTAGGGGCCAAGAAACAAGATCAAGACCCCAAGTAGTAAAAACAGCTATCAATAATAAAAAAAAAAAAACATGACAGTGACTTTTAGTTTCAGGTTCCCTGAATCTTAATTTGTATGTATTAATCAATTTGCCACTACAATATTCCCTACACTACCTTACACTACAGCCTATGCTTCACAACTTGGGTTGTGACAGTAAGGAGAAGAAGGCATTCAGGTAGCAAGCAGTTGCAGGACATCCTATGTAAAGTGGGGCAAGATGTGTTGTGTTGCTGTTGATAATGGGGGATTTGAATGCTTATATTGGGAGAGAAACAGAACAGGATATAAGGACTGCCTGGGGCTTCATGGGTGGGGAAACAGGAAAGACCATTCTAGATGTCTTTCTGGCAAAAGGCTTGATGGTGGCCAATGCATGATTTGCCACGAGACATTGTCACATGATCATATGCAGTTGAAGTAGACTTCCTGCTAGTAAGTACAGGTTATTGGAATAAAATCAGAGGTTGCAAAATCATCGCCAGTGAAATTGTCTGGCCCCAACTTAAACCATTGGTGGCAATAATCAGCTACAAGTAGTAGTCAGATAAAGCTTAAAGGTTAACAGAGCTGTGTCTGAAGACCTGGAAATTGACTTGAGCAAAAGCTCAGGAGTTCAAAGATATACTCCAGGCTGTTGCACCACAGGAAGAATAGGAAATAGATGGATTTGAAAAAGAATAGCAGCGTTTCAAAAGCTCTACAAAAGCAAAAATACAATACAGTACAAGACAACTTACATACAGTAGTAGTATTCAGTACAGTACCAGAAAGAAAAAACAGAATAGTAAATTTTAATACAATACCAGTATAATATACGCAATTACAGGCGAGGGAGGCTGGTATAATGGTTAAGCTGTTTACCTTACAAACACAAGGTGCAGGGTCTGATTCTTATGTAGAGTAACTGGCTAGGCTTAAAATGGCCCACAAGGGCAGTTAGCCTAGCACTACTCTATGAACCTACAGAACTAGTGTACATTTAAAGTTGCATACCAATGTGTTTGTTTGAATACTTTTAATCATACAGCTAAAATTTCTAGGAGTAACAGAATTGATGCAGTCACTTATAATATAGTGTGTAATGTTTTGCAGGAGTAAGTTGTAGCTCATAAGGGGTTAGTTGAAGAAAGAAAAGGAAGTGGTAATGTTTTGTAGGTATTTATTGCAGGATATTAGGCGTTAGAGTACAGAAGAAAAGATGTGGTAGGATATCTCAGAAAAGGGGAAATGGAAAATATGTGGTAGGATATCTAAGAAATGAGGAAAGTGGGGTGGCTGATGAGACAGCAGTAAAGGGAAACTTGGCAGAGAGGTAGTAGAAGGATTGGGGAGGTAAGAAAGTGGTTGTGAAGAGTGCTGGATGGAGGAAGTACTTCCTTAAGGTTAGCCAGGGGAAGTACATGAGCAATGCCAGTTATTGGTTAGGTGGGCCCTAAGAAGTTGTTTGAACATGGCTGAGTTGGTGGTGCTTAGGATATTCTGTGGGATTGAGTTCCAGGCTTTGGAAATTTGTTTGGACTCTAGGGTGTCTCAATAGCTATTATTATTATTGTGACTTCTAATAGGTATTTGTCTGAGAATCATAGGGTTCTATGGTTAGTGTATGGATGAATGAGATTGTGGAGTGCTAGGTAGTTATCAGGTTTAGTGATGATGGTATGTGCAGTGGTCAGTTTGGTTCAAAGAGAGAAGGTTGGGTAGTTCTAGCCAGTTTAGTTTATGAAGTGCTGTGCAGTGGTGGGATCTGTATGAGGAGTTTGTTGTGAATTTGGCAGTTTTGTTACAGTATGCTTCCAGTCTGGCTAGGTCTATTTTTTCAGGTTAATAAAGATTGGAGAGGCGTATAACAAGGTAGAGAGAAGATGAGTTCTGGAAATGGCTTGCCTGGTGTCATTGGTTAGGAACTGCTTGGCTCTATAAAGTGACCCAAGTTTGATATGAGATAAAACGAGAGAACGTACCACCATGGACTTCAGATAAAATCAAGGCTTTAATAAAACAACGTTGAAATTCTTCGCAGTGCTAGGAAAACAAATGAGAGTATGTCCTTCCAAAAAAGATGGAAAAATGGATAAGCACTTTCTGACTTAGCCTTCTTCAGATCCTATTTCAATGACCAGTAATTGTTCTTTTTAAAGGATCAGGAGTCAATCAAAATCATTCAGAATGCATGATTTCCTTACAGGAGCTAAAACCAATTGCAAGGCTCAGATGAACATGCCTCCTTAACTCCCTATCACAGCTGTCTAAATTGACACACATCCATCAGCCTTCCAATAGTCAAGGTTTTGTTGCCAACTAATGGATAGCCTTCAGGATGGTTCAAAAAGCCAGTGATTTTGTGAATAGTGGCCATAGTGGCCATACACAGTAGAACCCCGTTAGAAAACGTACAGGGACATGGAGGTGTGGTTTCTACAAAGCTTGTACATTTGTACTTAATAGCAATGAATTTATACATCCACAAACGGGATTGAGATATTCCTTTCAAGGCTTTGTCAACTGTAAAAGCAAGAACATTGTTTATGTAGTTACCTGCGAGTTATGCCCATCTTACTATGTTGGGAAAATTAATAGAGCTTTTAAAGAGCGTATACTTCACCATATGCCTGATGTGAGGAATCAAGTAGGAAGAAATTCTTTATACAATCATATTAGTTTAAGTAATACTCACAGGTTTAAGTTTGTGGCGCTCACACAGGTTAGAGAAAGTAAAAGAGTGGGGCAACCTACGGAATAAAACTGAAGTTGAGGAAACTAAATGGTTTACGGAATTAAGGGCTGACTGTCCACCAGGGCTAAATGCTACGGTACCGCTCAAACCCATTTTCAAAGAACGAGGTATAAGGAAGTAAAATGAGTGTATACACCTTAAGCACTGACTATTGACTTGAGGCAGAAATGCCTTTATCAAGAAGGCGGAGATTGGTCCACATATAGATATGAATGTTTCTATTGGCTCATATCCTTGAAGGCCAATCTCCTCCCTAATAAAATCATAATTGGTTTGTATGTTCCAAGCATTGTTGATTGGTTGAGCATAAAGCCTTAAATATTGGATGCTCTGAAGAGGAGTGCTGGTCAACATACAGCAAGCAACAATATGTCATGGCCATCATATCCCAATGGGTATAACTTTTCCCTTATGATTGGTTGTCATAAGTTTTTAAGGTTGCTGATTGCTTTCTTAATTCTGCTTCCCCATTTAACCAGAGATTGGTCTACATATAGATATGAACATTTCCATTGGCCCATTTTTCTGAGGGCAGAGCTCCTCCCCAGTAAGATCATGATTGCCCTGTCACATGTTTTGAAGATTGTTGATTGGTTGAGTGTAAAGTTTTGAACATTGGATGCTTTGAAGAGGTGTGTTGCTTTTGGCTCATTGTGATAGGAACCTAGGTAGCATGGCTAAACCGTTGAATCCAATGGTCTAATAGATGTTATTATGACCACAAGAAGTACATTCAACATAAGCCCTAAAAATTGCTTGATCAAAAGTGTATTTTTCAAGGCTTGTTGTGATCGTTTCACATTGAAAGATTATTACTATCAGTATGATACCATTCATAAGCATTAAAAATGCTAATCATTTGCTGGATAAAAAGGTGTGCCTCTCAAGGTTGCAGCTACTGGCTCACAGAGAGCCACATTTAAAAGAATGATGTTATCAGTTCTTTAAGGGTATAACTTTTCCCTAGGGTTGGTTTGCCTTACGTTTCTGAGGATGTTGATTCGTTTAACAAGAAAGTGTGGAATATTAGGGATTTCAAGCTGGCAGCGAGGTGCCCTGATGTTATAATTGTGATAAGAATTCATGTGAACGATTTAATTGTATACATTGATATGAATGGAAATACACAATGTGTTTTTTACAAGGCTATGGAAAGTGATTCCTTAGCCCCAACCCGAGTGCCTGCCAGGCCAAAGGTGTGGTCTGCCAAATTGCTGTAATTGATTTGCATGGAGACATGCTTAAGGATGTGCTCTTATTGGCTATTAGTCCTCCTAAGAGTAGAGCTCCTCCCGAAAGATCACCACTGGCTTTTTGAACCATCCTGAAGGCTATCCATTGGTTGGCAACAAAACCTTGACTATTGGAAGGCTGATAGAGGTGTGTCAATTTAGACAACCGCAATAGGGAGTTAAGGAAGGGCGGCCATGGTGGTGCAGCGGTTAGCGTTGCCGTCTCACAGCAAGAGGTTCCCCGGTTCGAGCCTTGGCTAGGGTGCTTTCTGTGCGGAGTCTGCATGTCCTCCCTGTGGTCGCGTGGGTTTCCTCCAGGTGCTCTGGTTTCCTCTCACATCCCAAAGACATGCTGTAGGTGGATTGGACAATCTAAATTGGCCCTAGGTGTGAGTGCGTGTGTGTGTGTGCCTTCTGTGGAAGGTCGAGTGCCGGGCTGGCAACTCAACACTGTAAAACTCCACTGCCAATTATGAGTGGACAGGTAATCCACTGTAGTGACCCCTAACCGGGAAAAGCTGAAAGAAGAAGAAGAATAGGGAGTTAAGGAGGCATGCTCATCTGAGCCTTGCTATTAGTTTTAGCTCCGGTAAAGAATCAGCCATTCTAAATTATTTTGATTGGCATCTGATTGTTTAAAAAGAGCAATTACTGGTCATTGAAGTAAGATCTGCAGAAGGCTAAGTCCAAAAGCGCTTATCCATTTATCCATCTTTTTTGGAAGAACATCCTGTCATTTGTTTTCCTGGCATTGCAAAGGATTTTAACATTGTGTTATTAAAGCTTTGATTTTTATCTGAAGTCCATGGTGGTATGTCCTGTCAGTTTTCTCTGTAACTTTTTGTGTAGAGTACCTTCAGTAGTGTTTTATCCCTTTTTTTTCAAATTTGATATGGGTCTTTTTAATGACTAGTGCAACATGTTTATCAAATCTTAGGTTACTATCGATGGTGACCCCTAGTAGTTTGGTTTGAGGGATAGGTTCTGTTTTGGTGTTATTGGCTGAGTAGTTAATAAAGGGTGTTGTTTGGTTTATGGGCTTTTTGTTGGAGAAGAGAATTAATTTAGTTTTGTTGGGATTTAAGATTAATTGCTGTTTGGAGAGTTAAGATTCTATGTCTGAAAAAGATTTTTGGGTTATTTCTTGAAATTGAGACAGGGAGGGAGCAGAGCAGATTAGAGACAAATCATCTGCATATTGAATTGTGGTTGCCAGTTTGGTTGCTGTCTGTAGTTTATTGGTGAAGATTGTAAAGATAAGTAGACCTACGATTAACCCTTGTGGAATGCCAACTGAGACCGGAAAGTATGAGGATAGGTCATTTTGCAATTTCACAGCTTGTTGGTGGTCTGTAAGATAGTTGTGAAACCAAGAGAGAGCGGAGTAAAATAAAGTTAATGATGCTAGCTCATTAAGGAGTTTTTGCTGTGATACGATATTGAATGCCTTGGACATATCTAAGAAGATGGATGCAACTTGTTGCTCATCATTTTTAGATGATAAATAGTATTAGTGAAGGTTAATAGGGCTGTTGTAATGTTATGCTTGGGCCTGAAGCCATGCTGGGAATTTGTTAGAAGAATATTGGAGGTAAGGTAGTCCATTAACTGGGAGTGGATGCACTTTTCAAGGAATTTTGCCAGTGGTGAGAGAATAGCTATTGGTCTATAGTTGGAAAAGTCTGTTGAGACACCTCCTTTGTGTAGAGGAATGATGTAGGAAGTTTTCCAGAGTTTAGGGATGTACTGTTCTCTGATTGATCTATTGATCAATAGAGAGATACCATAGGCGATGGTGTTAGCTGCTAACTTGAAATAGGAGTTGGGTAATTGATCAATAGCGAGGGTTGTGGGTTTTAGTTTATTTAGTAATTTCCTTGGAATAGATAGTAGGGTGTTGTTGATATTGTTTACCAGAGATAGGATGAAGTTTGTAATGGAGGAGTTGAATTGTGCAGCCAAACTATCTTGGTTATTGTGGCAGTTGGGAGCTGGAGTTGAGGACTGACTGGTTTGAAGAAGTTTTTGATACTATCCCAGAATTTTTGGTGATTATTGTGGTAAGACTGTTGTATTTGAGTATTGCAGTTTTTTTTTGTCATTTTTGATCTGGGGTTTGGATTTGTTTCTTAGTTGACGGTAAGTTTCGAAAGAGCTTTGTTTTTTGTTACTGTGATTGTAGGGCCATTATTTATCTCTGTCCTTGAGTAGTTGTTTAGCCATAGGGTGTAGTTGGATTTTATACACACTTTTCTGACAGGAGCTAAAGTGTTTAGAATGTCAAGGAATTTAGTATTAAAGTATTCCACAGCAAAGTCAATGTGGAGGTGTTTTAATGATGACTAATCACACTGCTGCAATAGTGATTTAAAGGTGGTTACAGAGAATTGTTTCTTATTTCTAAGTTGTATATATATAATGTGGATTTTGGGAGGTTGTTCTGTGTCTAAGTAGAAAGGTGGGTGAGTGATCACTTAGGCTTTCTGGGAGACAGCCTGAGTGATAGACTACAGAACGTTTATTGGTTAGCATCCAGTCAAGAACCGACTGATTGCCACTGCTGGCTAGGATATAGTACAGTTTTTTTTTCTATAGTGATCTGCACATGGAGGAATGCCAGCACATCATCTTGTTTGACCACTGTTGAGGTATGCTTGTTACTGATGTATATTGAGGCACCTCCACCTTTAACCCTTCACAGTGCAGATACCGGTCTAAAAGTGTGGAAGTTAATAAAACCTTGCACTGCCAGGGTACTCTCTGCCTCTTTAAACCATGTCTACTAAATTTATGAATATTCTGGTGCCTTACACTATAGTATGGTATGGGATTTTATCTACGGTGATTTGCAAGTGGAGGAACTCCAACACATTATCCTGTTTTGACCACCCTTGAACAGACTGCCCAACTGGGTAGTTGGTTAGGAGGAGACAGCTATATAGCACAGGCACCAACATGAGAGTGCTACAGAAACAAATTGTTCTACATAATGTGAAAACATGAGATAATGTCATGAATTCTTTGGTATCTTCAACATGTGAGTGAAAAATCCAGATCTCCAACACATAAAAATCTTTAGAAAAAGAAAATAAATCAACATATAATGAAATGGAGATCACAGTGCCTTTGATTATGTTTTTTTTTCCCTTGCTTTTGCTAAAGTATTTATGCATTTCCATATTATCCTTAAATAACATCTGAGAAACATCTAACTGAATGAAACAGAAACACTGAACCTGATGTCAGAGTAGGACAACTAGGCTCATACACTGTCAATGTTTGCTACCGATTGATATCCAAATCCACATTGTACCCAATTTGATTACCCATCCACCTTAACCTATTCTTGTGTGATTCCTTACCATGTCTTCCAGTTTCATGTCAGTTCACTGTCTTTCTTAAATCCTGTAATTTTTACTGCTAACCTGGGCAAATATGAAAAAAAGTCACTATACAAGTAGCATCGCAAAGTTCTGTAGCATGTAACATAAATTTATACAACAAATTGTGTGCTGCATAGGTGTTAAGGCTGGCATCCTAATGAGTATGTGTGCTTCTGGGTTTTCAGTGCTCTTTTTAAACTTGGGAAGGTGAGCTGAAACCTCTCTGAGGATGTATAGGTGTAGTTGCTTGGTCTGCCTTCATACAAGTTATGTCTCAGGTCCAGTACATCCTTGCCCTTCTTTGAAATGCCTCTTTTGTGTCCATCTCAACATGTATATAAAAATGTGCAGTTTGTGAAATAAGCACATTATGCAGTCTTCAACGTGCCATTACCTAGTGATAACTCCAATGTTGTCTTTTCTTCTGATTTTAGTCGCTTTCATTGCATTCCTGAGCATCTCTGTGAGTACACCATGGCCTTGGGATAGTCTATAACATTTTTTATAAGGCACTAAGTATGTTTATACATAAGTCTTTTTTCGAATGTACGCACCATAGTGCACCCCTTCCCCCACAGTTATCCTGTTTACATTTTTTGAGTTCATGATTCTGATTTGAATTTTAGCTTCTATATTATCAGTTTGTCTTCCTGTTCATCCAAGTAAGAAATACTTGCTAAATCTTCAGCCCTCTCAAAATTTCCACCTTGTTCTGTCTGCTTGTTCTGCCCTGTTTAGCGTCCGCTCTTTTGTTTTTTCAAAGTTTTGTCATGTCTGTGTCATGCATGTTTTCACTCCCCACCTCCACCACTGCTGCCACCTTCTGTAGCAAGCAGAATCATTCCTTTTCTACTGTCCTGATAACACAAAACAATTTTTGGCAATTTTTTATCTATTTATTTATTTATTTTTTGCATCTAAAAGTATCACAGTTTCTTCTCTTCTTGAGTGTAGTAGCAATCCCCTTCTGGTTGGCTGAATATGTCTGTTATCTAGTAACTGATAATACTGTACAAAACATCACAGCATTGTTTAAAGTATTGCACTAAATTACTAAATGCTAATAGTGCTGGATTGCTGAGCAGCTTGTCCAACTACACTACACAAAAGAACAAATATACAAAAATGTGGACAGAAAAACATTTTAACTTGCTCAGGAAGGCTCTTTTGATATTATTTTTCCTAAAGTACTGCAAATTACTTTGAGAGCCACATTTGAATGTTGATATTAAATTATATACAGCAAAATAACTCATGTTTCTTTATAAAATATACATAATGGGCAAAGTCAGGTAAAATCAGTCTCCAAAATATTTTGTAAATTTGAGCACAAAGTTTAGTAGAAATTCATGATGTGTGAAATTCATCCAGGAAGTGTGAACCTTTTTTATACAATGTGTAGAATTTAACTCATGGTTGGCATTAGTGAGTGGAATTCTTACACCTCTGTTTTGTGTTGTTGACCTTGCTACAGGCAGAGTGAGTATGTGCTGAAACATTACTAGCACAATTTTCTACATAGTCAGAAACTGCAAAAACATGTCAGAGTGCTTTAGCTTTTAGTCAGAACCATCAGATTTAAAAGATTCTACTGGCTTGTGCACTTGGTCCTACAGTCCCTGTAATGAGTTAATGTACTATATACTGAATATTACCAAGAAAGAAACCCTCCACCATGTCCAAACTGCTGTTAGACAATAAGCACTTAGAAAGTTTTTCTGTCTCTCTGCATTGTGCTAATTGACCGGAAATTAATCCAAATATGTATTTATTTTTGTCATTCTTGTAGGAGTACTACACAGTGAGAAACTTGTCTAATATTTTTTTTTTCGTTTGGATGCAATTTATGTGGTACAGAATGCATCATAACTTCATTATGCAAGTGCATATATTATATCGAGGGCATGGGCACTTTTATGTATATTTGAATTGCCAAGTTAATGTTAGTTTACATTAAAATGAAGAAGAGTTTATGTAGTCAAGTTTCACTTAGGAACCGAACCCACTTTACTTTGCAAATTCCTACATTCAGTCAGTAAAAGATACCAATATCCATCATCAACATTCCTTTTGGAGACAATTGCAGAGAGTTAACATTTATATTTCAGTTGAAAGTACCAAGTAAGAGCAGTGTTAGCTCTTCTTTCTGTTGCACACATAGGCAAAAATAAATGTGACTGTGTGTATTTGTGAGAAAGAGAGAGAGACTGTTTAGCTGAAATGTTAACTGTTCTTTCTGCAGCAATTGTGAGCAAAAAAGTGTGTGTGTGTGTGTGTGTGTGTGTGTGTGTGTGTGTGTGTGTGTGAGACACATAGGGCCAAATTTGGAAATGTTACAGAGAGAGATGTACACCTCACTATAACCATTTCTGATTCAGAGATAGCCCCACCACGGTGCTGTACTATGAAGAAGTGCAGCACCATGGTGGGCTGTCTCTGTGGCCTACTGCAAATGCTAATGAGCCACTCTTGTGGAGTGGCATGTGGTAATTAGCCATGTGCTCTCCCTCCAGAAGTTCCTATGATAAGACATTTACACAGCCAAGTGATTCAGAGAAATTTAATCAGCCACCAGTCAGTGATAATGAACACAGCCAAAAGCCTGTGTTCACCAAATCACACTAGAGGTGAGCACTGGCAAGTTATCAGACAGGTAGTATTTTGTGGTATACACGTGTGAATGTGTGTGTGGCTGCATGTGTAAATGTATGGAGAGATATGAGTGGTGTAAGGTGTGTGTGTGTGTGTGTGTGTGTGTGTGTGTGTGTGTGTGTGTGTGTGTGTGTGTGTGTGTGTGTGTGTGTGTGTGCAATTGGCTGGGGGGGGGGGTGCTGTGTGTGTGTGTTTGTGTATGTGTGTGAGAGAGGGAGATACATAGGGCCAGATCTGAAAAAAGTTACTGAGAAAGAGATGTACACCTGCTGTACATCTCACTGTAACCATTTCTGATTCAGAGACAGCCCTGCCACGGTGCTGAACCACGAAGAGGTGCAGCACTATGATGGGCTGTCTCCACAACCTACCACAAATGCTAATGATGCATTCCAGGGGAGCAGCCAGTTCCTATTTAGCTATGTACTCTACACCAGAAATGCCTGTGGTAAGGCTTGGCAGTATAAGTTACATCAGACACCTATGGCCAAAAGCTTGTGATCACCAGATTATGTTAGAGGTAAGTTCCAGGGAGTTTAATGAACAGGTTGAGCTGGGACTGTGTGCATGTGTATTTGTGTGTGTGGCTGCATGTGTGAGTGTAATGTATAGGTTGAGTGGTAGATTGTGTGTGTGTCTGCCTGGGAGGTCACAGTAGTTGGGGGGCTTGTTAGTTAAAGGATAGGTAGGGTAGATTGTGTGTGTGTGTCTGTGAGTGCAGTCAGGTGTGGGGGGGGGGGACTGTGTGGGTGTGCTTGGGGGAATATTCTCATCTCCACACTCCCTTGACTAACAAATCTGGTGGGCGGAGAACACTAGACACCAAGGCTAACATTATATATCATGCCTTAAAGACACCTAAAAAATAGAAAAAAAGTTTGCAGTATGAATAGACACCAGGGATACTCTCCATATCTTACCATTAAGGCACTTAAATAGATCCAGGCCCTGTACCCTCAGCACTGAGCACCATATTGTTGGCTCTTTTTGCCACCATTAAACATTAGAGAGACTCTTACACATTACTTTAATTTTTTTTTTTGTTTAAAAAAATAGCAAAAGAGGAGAAAGTTTTGAACCCTGCAGCCGGTACATAGATAGCAGCTTACAAGTGGGAGCCTTAACCCTCTTTGCAAACTGAAAAGTTAGTATAACAGGGTAATTTTACATAAGAAGTATGAAATTCCAATGTTGGGCATTATTCACTGCTTGCAGTGGTCCAGAATTTATGAGGGACAGGGTAGTGTAAGAGGTGCTAGCAAGAGCGTTCTGTAAAATCAGGAGCAGATGACAGGAATGGGGGTGTGTCCATGTGGAGACAGGCTTTAGGACAAAGCCGGAAGGAACCCTAGACAACTCCAGGGAGACATTTTAAACTATTAGGTGGACTCACTCAAAAGAGCAACTGGTCTAGCATCACAATTCAGTTTTCAAACAATAGGTAGAATGAAACTTTAATGTTGGCTATTATTGACTGACTGTATATATCTGTGATTTATGAGGGCATGGACAAAAAATAATAGAGATTGGGAATATTCTGTCAACTCAGGGGCTGATAAGAGGTATGTTGGTGTGAGTGTGTGTAATTGAATGTATATAGATATTTGAAAGCATGAATGGGGGAGGGTGACTGTACCAACACAAAGCATGGGCCACCAGTGTTGACCGCCACAGGAGGGGTGATTCAAAGACATGTCAATTTGCTGATAATGAGGTCTTTCCTCATTGCTGCTAATGTGTCTTTTCATAGTTTCCTGCATCATAGAAACAGTCCCTTTTGTATGTGTGGTGGGGTTCTTCCTGAATCCCCAAGACACTGTTTAGCTGCTATTAACTGTTCCTTTTTGCATCACTTATAGGTAAAAATAGGCGTGTGACATATTGCTTTAGAATTTAGATGAAATGTTAAATTTTCATCATATTGATCACTGCTGCAGTAGCCTTAGCTATATGTATTATATCCTGCTAAGGATATAACAGCTGGATAGCTTTCAAAGCTTCACTGCACCTTCCATGCATCCAAACTGTCAGGCTACCTGGGGTGAGCTGACTAAAGGACAAGTTTGGGGGCAAAGCTGTTCAGAGCTTTACTAATGCCAAGGAGTGCGCACCTAAATATCTTTCCAGCATCATCGGTTGGCTTGGTGCCGTTCCTTTTCTGGGCAAATAAGTTCTCTTTGGGGTAAAAACCTTCCATTTTCTAAATATTTTTTTGTGTTTTATTACTTTCATTTTCAGGAAAGTTATTTTAAATCTAGGAGTTTTATGTTTTAATGGACTGTCATGAGACTGTATCGTACTTTTAAATGGGAGTGCTCTTTTTTCCTGTCAGTTTAAAAGTTGTGTAAAGTAACTAAAAAACATTTTTTTCTCCTCGGGAATTGTGTTTATTTTACTTTTGTGGGGCTGGCAAAGTGTTTTAAAGTGCATTTTACTGTATTTCTCTGTAAAAAAAAAAAAAAAAAAAGTGACTTTTAAAGATCTACAGCTTTTACCAGCATTTGCTATTTGTCTTCCAAGGGAAAGAGGCATCATTTTTGGCTTCACCATGGAACAAGATTACAGTCCCATGGTCCATCCTTCTAACCATAAAAAAAAAAAAAGTTAAGCAAACAGCCTTTGCCACCAGAGTAGACTAGCAATGTGCCTCAGCTGCAGATGGGTGACTTTGCTGTGGCCATTTGTTGTACCTCAGATTTCTCATCTTTTACCCTGGATCCCTCTGGTGTATCACCTACAGCCACTGTGGACCAGAGGATAGCTGCATGCCCTGTGGCTGTTGGGGTCCCCTCAGTGAGCAGAGGAAGAGCCACTCTTGTCAGTCCCTGTTGTGTCAGACTGCTGTGCCCATCCCTGGGGAAGCTGCTGCTGTCATTAGTAACACAGTTGGCCCCATTTTTTCTACCAAAAAGAAACAGAAAATGTAGCATGTGTCTACCCCTCCTCATATTTCCTTAGACAGGAGTAGTTTATTGGGTCTGGCTTTGGGTTTAATCCAGACACATGATCCTTCTTGTAAAGTAGTTTCTGGTGAAAGAAAGAGGGATGCCTCTTTTCCTGATGAGATAAGATTCTGAATTTTAACATGATGATGAAGGGGCAGGCACAGAGTTTTCTTCTCAGATTTTTGATTTAGACTCAGAGGAGAGCTCAGTGTCTGATACTCCCTGTGGGTGGTTTTCTTCCAGGATTGACGGTCATCTATTGCTAGAATGTGCCAGTGTTTTTAGTGAGAGAACACTGAGGTTTCTCAGTCCCGCAGAAAATAATATGAAGTATTATAGAAGAAATTTCTTGACCCTATACCCATTCCTCCTGTTCTGTCTGCTTTAGAGGATGTATGTGTTACTGCCTGCAGTTTTCCTGGTAGTCAGCCAGCCACCCTAAAATGGCAGATAGGATGTGTACAGTTCCTCCGTCTTTTAAGTTTTTATTCCCAAATCTGACCCAGCATCTGTATCTTTAGTTAATCTCATTGCTACTACTCTTTCTGATAAGGACAGGAAATTTATTAAGTGTGAGAAAAGGGTGTATACCTCTGCAGCTTTGATTTTCTGAATTGTGAATTGTCAGACTCATAATTTAAAGTTTGTTCTGTCTAATTATGAAAGTATGAGGAATATTTTATCTGCAGTTCCTTCTTGTGAAAAACAAATAATTAGTTTCTTTCTATTGTATAGGTCACTACTCATTGTCTACAATGTGTGTATGTCTCTGTTGATACCTTTTCCAGGGCTGTGTACTGTTTTGAGGAGGTTTGCATGGATGCATTCTCAAAACCTCCCAGATAATGTTAAAAGTGAGATTTTAAATTCCCCTTTGGAAAGAGATTTCATTCTTGCCCCTCTTGCTGCAGAGATGAACAAAAGTGTGACAAAAGCATTAAGCTGATCCAGAGAATTTCTAAGATTTTTCAGCCCTCCTTTCCTAATTTTGTAAGGGGTTCTCTAAATCCTCATCCAGTTTTGGCAAAAAGCAGAGTAAACAGTCTCAATAAAGTACAGTAAATAGACATTTAAGAAGAAATGACAAGGGGGTTCCAAAAAAGCCTAAAAATAAGGACAGTCCAACAAGTCTGAATGACTTTTCAAGTGACCTTGTGACCCAGTCCTACCTTGGCCTCTTTTTTTCTTTTAGAAAGTCTGAGTCAACATTTGTCTCTTTGGAAATGGATAGTTTCAGAGAAATGGTTTCTAAAGATCATTCATCAAGCTTATAGATGGCAGTGGGAGAAAATTCCTTCTTTCCAGGGTTCATTCTTCATCCTCCAGATCAGAATCTTGTTTCCTCCAGTTCTTCATTACATCCTGTCCCAAGGATTAATAGAACCAGCTCCCCTTCACATTCAAAGATGTTCTTAGTGTCAAAGAAAGAAAATCCTTGGAGACCAGTTCTGGATCTTTCTTTCCTAAACCTGTTTTCGATAGTTCCCAAATTCAGAATTATGTCACTTCACAACTGATTACCTCTTCTTCCTCATTCAGGTTTCCTGGTAACACTAGACTTAAAAGATGCTTATCATCATATCCATGTTCATGCAGAATTCAGATGTTTCTTAAGGTTTTGTATGTCTGGATCACATTATCAGTTTTTTTGCCTTACCCTTTGGACAATCCTCTGCACCAAGACTGTTCACAAAGTATTTAGCTGCAGTTGTAGCTCTTTGCAGACTACAGAGTATCCACATTTTTCCATATTCAGAACACTTGTTTATCTTTGCAGACCCCAAGATTTAATGACACCTACACTAAGTGCACACCGTTCTGAGTGAACAGACAACACAGACATAACTCACACCTTCTTCCTCCTAATTTTAGTTTTCCTACTGATATTCTTGCAGCTTTAAATGTTGACAGGGATTCATAAAGATTACCACAAAGTGTAGGCAACATGTACACTCAGTGCAATCTTTGTGAGTAACTAGAAATCACAAAAAATGTGGTAGGGATGTTCTTGAATACATATCATGTACACTTAGTGTAGGCATTTTTGAATCTGGCCCAGTCTTTTTCAAAGTGCCAGAAATCTCTCGCCTCTCTTTGGTGAGAGATATCTTACATAAGCTGAGATTCCAAGAGAACATTCAAAAGTCTTTCTCGACCCCTTCACACATGATTGTGTTCCTGGGATATTAATTGGACATCTCAGTTTAAATAACCTTCTACAAGAAAATAACACATCTGTATCTAGATCTGTTTCTAAGGTTTTCCACTAAAACTTCAGTCACCATGATGGGAATTCCTCAGGAGTCTGGGTCTCGTGGCTTCTGTGATTCTCCTGATATGTCTGTCAAGATTCCACATGAGAAAGATACAGTGGTATCTGAAGTCTCTTTGGTCCATCACCAATACCCTATGTCTTTTCAAATCCTGATGCTGGAGTTTGTCAGAAAAGGAATCTTTTGCTGGAGACAACAGGTATCCTTAAATCTAGGTCTCCCCATTTCCCTCCCTGCTCCAAAGTAGTCAGTCACTGCAGACACCTCGGACTTTGCTTGGCGAGAAGTTTATGGTAAAAGTGCAGGATTTGTGAGGCACCAAGGACAGACACAAGCACATCAATATCAAAGGGGTGCTTACCCTGATCAAGGCACTCCAGTCTGAATCATCTTTGGTCCCTGGGACCTCTTCAAGTTGTTACAGACAGTATCACAGTCATGTGATGCATCAACAAATGGGAGGAACCAGGTCATACCCCCTTTGCAGACTAGCCATGTTAACTTGGGATATAGCTTGACATCACAGTCTCACTCTACATTCCATCAGAGCAAAACAGTATGGCAGATAAGCTGAGCAGGACCAGTGCAGACCCTTGCAAATTAAATTGATCAGGGGTCTTTCAAGATTTGATCCATCTGTGGGTTCTCAAGTAGACCTCTTTGCCTCCTGTCTGAATAATAAAGTGGCAAGATTCTGTTTCAGGACTCCATGCAATAAGTACTGGAAGACAGATGCCTTTTCTTTTCCTTGCGCAGGAATGCTCCTGTATGCTTTTCCAGCCTTTCCACTAATGTCCATGGTACTTCTGAAGATAAAAAATGAATCCCCCAAGATCATTGTGATGACTTCCTTCTGGTACAGGCAGCCGTGGTTCTCCCTTCTTTTGGAAATGGCCAGGGGCAATTATCATAAGCTTTCTCACAGACTGGATTTACTCACATAAGAACAATGGTATTTGTAACATCCCAACATCAATCAACTTCAGTTGGCTGCCTGGATGATTGGGTCTCATTTCCTTTTAGGAACCTGTTTACTGAGGACATGCCACAAGTACTAATGAGGGCAAGAAATCCTATTGCTAGAAAGTTATACATTAACAAATGGAAAGGTTTTCTTGTTGTTGACAACAACATAACCAGCACCCATTCACAGCTAGTTGTTCTCTGGTTTTATAATATTTGTATGAGTTACTATCCATGGCCTTTCTTATTCCTTTGTCAGGGATCATTTATCAATCATTTCAGCATGTGTGCTCATGGATCATCTTCTTTCAATGCAGACTCGTCAAAATGTTTTTGAAAGGGGTTTGGAACAAGAGGCCTCCAAGTAAACCACTGTCCCCTCCTTGGGATCTTAATTTTGTCTTCGAGAAGCTAACACTGCTCCATTTGAAGCAGCTAACATGGTTGTCCTAAGGTTCCTAACATGGAAAACCATTTTACTGTTTGCCCTGACCTCTGCAAGAAGAGTATGAGTTGCAAGCTCTTCTGGTGAGTCAGTCCTATCTCATTTCCCACAGGGACAGGATTTCTTAGAGAAATAATCATTCTTTTATGCCAAAATTGGTATTTGAGTTTACTTTAAGCCAAACTGTCCATCTCCTTGTCTTCTCTTCTGAAGTTAAACATGAGGGAGAAAATGTTACTCCATACATTGGATGTCCACAGACAACTCAGGTGCTATCTTGACAGAACTTAATCTTTCAGATCTTCTGATCAATTGTTCATTTCTTATGAAGGTAAGAAGAGACAACCTGTGTCAAAACTATTTCCAAATGGTTGTCTAAGGCTATTACCTTTTCGTTATACTCACCATAACAAAAGTATTCCAGGCAGAGTCAAGGGCCACTCTACCAGGGCCTTGGGTACATCTATGGCTTGTTGGAAAGGATTGGATTCTAGATGTATTCTTTGTACTTTTACAAAGCACTGTAAGTGTGATTTCTTTTCTAGGTCTATGTCAGGCTTTACTAGGACCATTCTCCATGGGGCTGCTGGACCTTTTTCCTTCCATCTCCCAAATGTAGTAAGCTAGGGTAATCTACCCATACAGCTAGGCTACTTCAGCAGTGATCAATATGGTGAGTGTAGTACAGTTGTGTAAATAAACTTAACATAACATACAATGTCAGAATGATCACTGCTGTAGTAGTTGCTGCCTCCCTCTATCCCCTTTTTTTATTTTATTTTTTTTATGCCAGGTTGTGGACATTTATTTTGTTGTTGTTTCTACCATCATCCTGTAAGGGATCAGTCTCCCTGTCTCTGTGACAGGAAAGCTCTGAAGGTCTTTTAGTCAGCTGAGCTCGAGCTGCCTAACAATTTGGGTGAGTGGAAGGTACCCTGAAGCTTTGCAAGCTGACAGGCTGTTATATCCTTGGCAGGATATAAACCATATAGCTAAGGCTACTGCAGCAGTGATCATTCAAACGTCTGTGTTACGGTGCGTTTACTTACACAGCTGTATTTCCTTCTCTAGCATTCATGGGCAAAAAAGTGTGGTGTTTGTGAAAGATATTTTAGCAGACTTCAGCCAGTCTCATATTATTGGTAATTTTATTGTTTGTCCTCACTACACAAAATGTGTATTATAAAAGACTATTTTAAGTAAAGAACAAAAATATGAATGTGTGTGTGTGTGTGTGTGTGTGTGTGTGTGTGCGTCTGTCACATATTGCTTTAGAATTTAGAAGAACTGCTAACTTTACTTCAGTAGCAATCATATGTAAAAATAAGTAATAATCTGCAACTTGTGTGTGTGTGTGTGTGCTTGCGTGTGTGCATGCATGCAGATGGGTAGGTGTGAGAGAGAGAGAGAGGGAGGACTTTTTTTAAGTAGAATTCAGTGGTTTACTATCGTTATTTTGAACGGCAAAACATTTGACATTTGAAATAATGAAAATTAAAACTGAAACCAAACATTTCAAGCATACACAATGTCGCCCCAAATGTTCGACACATTTGAGTTGACATTGCCGCCGAAAATGTGATTTGATAGCCATGTAGGAGCTGATGTAAATCAAACTCCTATACAATATATCACGTTTTTGCAGGGGGGCAAGCCCCCCTGCATCCCCCCCATGGGGGTTGCCCCCCTCACCCCCTGCTACTAATATAGTCCAACTCCGAGATCGCACTACAGTGGGGATATGGATGAATTTCCAATCCCCACTGTACCGCGATCTCAGACATATAGTCGAACACACAATTGAATGCACTACTGCATTCGCATAAGTGTGTTCGACTATACAATACACTTGGCATTTTGTGAATGACATTCTAATTTTCAGCAGCATTATTGCCAACAGACTGCCGATCGCACAAACGATAGTAAACTGAATTCAGCCAGTTTCATACTATTAGTAATGTATTTATCCTCACTGTATAAAATGTGTGTGCTTTAAAACACTACATTAAATGAAAAACTTTGCGACTGTGTGACTTTGATGTTGATTTGTTTTATGTCAACAAGCAACAGTTTTTGTGCAACACCTGGGGATAGCTTGCAGCTGTGTTAGTAGTAACTCCACAGCTGAAAGATGTCATTTATAAATTAGGGGGAAGCATGAGTCAGAGTGCATTATGACAATAATGGGCCCTCTAGTAGTGGGTTACTAGATAATCCCAGAGGGTGAAATCCCAAGAGGTTTATTCAGATGTCCTCCATCCAGGTGAATTATTTAAAAAAAAAACAACTGGTTAGTATTATTTTATAATATACTGTACCCCAAAATGTCATGTTGGAATTAGCCATTTTGACAAAGCTTTGTTTTTCAGCCAAAGCAGCCATAAATAATAACAACTTCTCTTCCGAACTGGAGGTAAAGTAAAAAAAAAAAAAAAAAAAAATCTGGGATAAACACAAAGTGAGGGAGACTCATTTTAACAATGTTAGCTTAGAAAGTGGGTAAAATGTAGGATTTGTGTTAATATGCATTTTCTCAAAAATAGTCTGTATCTCTGTGACATTATTAAATTACCTTAAGTATACTGCTTTGTAAAAAAATCATACATTTTACAAGGGGCAGAGTTGAGTGTTTGCAGCAGAATCAGATATCTCTTTAATTTGGGGAAAGCTGAGAGGTAAGACGGTAACTTTTTCCAACAGTATAGTGTCATTTAAAAGTACAGTGCAGTGACTGTAGTTCATAAACCAAAACAAAAAAAAGCCACTGCAGTCTGCTGGAAACAAAAATATTTGTTTAATCTATCCATCCTCTCTGTGTAAACAATTTAAAAAGGAATTCAGTAAAACATCTCAAGCTAGTTGTAACTCATTAGTCATTATCAACTCCCTTTTTCCCATTTTCCTCATAGAGTCAGGTTGTCATATCACCTGTTACCATTTCATTTGATGCAGTGCCTCTCTTCTGCCTTCTTCTGTAGTCATGCCTAACTGTTGTAGGTCTTCTCTCACACAGTCCTTCCATCACTTTGCTAGACATCCTCATGTCCTCTTGCCTTTGTCCTGCCTGTCCCAAATCATCTTCACCAGATTTTTCTTCTGCTTTTTTGCACATGTGCCTGAATTACCATAATCTGTTGACCTTGTCTGCAATTGGAGCTACTTTGGCATCTTTGATGTCTTCATTCTTCGTCTGTTGCATAGTGTGTATCCTACCACCTGTCTCATGCACTTCATTTCCATTACATCTAGCTTCCTCAACTGCTCTGCCTTTACTGCCCAGGTTTCTGCACCATATGGTAGTGCTGTTTGCACCACTGTTTTGTACACCTTACCTTTCAGTTTGTTTGGCATACACTACCCCTAATGATCTGTGCCAGTTGGCTGCACCCCCTCTGATTCTAGCTTTGACCTCCTCATTCAGACTTCCCTTCTCCTCAACCACTCCTCCAGATACTTGAAGCTGTTAACCTGTTCCGCTTCCCTATCTCAATTCTTAGCGTCTGAGTTCCCTCATTTGCTGTCATTACAAGTGCCTTATCTGTACTCAGCTTCGTCCCATGAGCCATCAGTTGTGCATTCCATTCCCCTATCATTTCCTGAAGTTCTTGTTCAGAGTCTGCCTGTAATGCCACTTTATCTGCATACATCAGCATTGTTAATCTGTCTCCTCTGGCTTGTTTGCTAATGTAGTCCATCACCAGTATGAACAGCAGTGGGCTCAGTGGTGAACCCAGATGCACACCCCTTCTGTTGAGTCATCGGGCCCTTATACATCACGTGCACTAATTCTACCAGTGTTTCTGGGAATTTGAACTACCACAGAACTGTCAAATCAGCTTTCTTGAGACTTTACGGGCTGTTTATTGAAAATAATCACAGTAAGCGCTTTCGGTGGAAGAAAATAACTCCACTTTCATCAGACTGAAACATTTTCCAAGTGAAAACAACACTAATTAAATACTAAATTTAAAATCAGTAAACCAATGAAAACTCTCGTGTCAATTAACACAATACTTTTCTTAAAAAAAACAGATCATCTTGTTTTACTAAACATCATACGATGATTTTTCTGATTTGATGAAAAATGATGATAATAATAACAACAATAGTTGTGAATGAAGTCAGGGTACTCAGAGAGGAGGCTAATCGTGACTTGGGTATAACCTGATTACATATACCCCACATGTTGAGGCCACTAAAATATAGTTTCTTAGAAACTCAAGTTGTATATTTATGTATATATGTATTTTAAAAACTGTTTGCATGTATATATTTATGTGAGATGCATGGGAATTGTATACCATCTCATAGACTTATTGTATTTTGTATGGAACCAAGGGACATTTAACCACTATCTAATCTATTCTTAAAAGTATTCCCACCATTAATACAGAAAACCTTCTAATAAAATGAAATGAAAATAGAATAAAGTAAATTATATTACATCACATGAATAAATAAACAAACACCCATACAGTCTAAAACAGCCTTAAAGAACCTAAATTGGCCTTTTATCCTTCCTTAAATCCAACTTGTATGTTGTTTATTGTATGTTTATCTTTGTTGTTATTATTATCATCATTTTTCATCAAATCAGAAAAATCATCGTATGATGTTTAGTAAAACAAGATGATCTGTTTTTTTAAGAAAAGTATTGTGTTAATTGACACGAGAGTTTTCATTGGTTTACTGATTTTAAATTTAGTATTTAATTAGTGTTGTTTTCACTTGGAAAATGTTTCAGCCTGATGAAGGTGGAGTTATTTTCTTCCACCGAAAGCGCTTACTGTGATTATTTTCAATAAACAGCCCGTGCGGCCATCTGTTGTCTGTTCTGTTTGCCACGTTTTGTTCTTTTTATTTTGTTTTACAACTTCTATTTCTTGTTCCACTTTCTTGAGACTTTGCAGTATGCTTTCTCCAAGTCTAGGAATGCCCATTTGGACTCTTTCATAATCTTTCTTTCTCAGCTGTCTATCTGACTGCAAACATCAGGTTGGTTGTGCTGCATCCTGATCTGAATCCAAACTATTCACCTCCCATCTTTTTTTTCTACTTCTCTGCTTATTTATCTGTCACCCTTTACAGAACTTTTATGTAATCTGGCAGGAGTTTGATCCCCTTTTACTGCCCACGGTTGTAAATGTCACCTTTGTTCTTGTATACTGGCACTAGTATGCTTATTCTCCAGTCATCTGGGATACACCATTCTATCATTACTGCTATGAGTACTCTCAGGAACCATTTATTTCTAATCACACCCAACATTGTTATCATATTTGCTGTTACCTCGTCTGAGTCTGCTGCTTTCCCGGACTTCATTTTCCTTAGTACTGTTCTTACTTCTTCTAGGATGGACTCCTCCTCTTCTTTCATTATATGTTGTGTCTAGGACAGTATACCTTCTGTGAGGTGTTGCTGCTGGAAGTGCTCCTTCCATCTGGATTTGATATCCTGTGGACTTGTGAGCAGGTTGCTTCTGGTATCCCTCACTAAGGGTGTCTCACTATCTTCTTTATATTTTCTGTCTTTTCTTTGCAACCTGATTATGTTGTCATCTACCGAGTCACTTACCAGAAACTGGTAGAGTACATCTGCTGCCTTGTTCTTTGTAACTCATCTCTTAGCCTCTTTGTTAGCCAACCAGTATTACTTATTAGTCTGGTCCATCTTTTCTGTCTTGCACTTTTTCCTGCACTCCTCCTTTCTTCTGATAGCTTTCTGGACTTTTGCAATTCACCACCAGTTTTCCTTATGTGCCTTGCTTCCATACCTGGCTCGGCCACATATCTGTTCTATAGTCCTCACACATGCTGTTTTGAGACCCAGACATTTTTTTAACTCCACATACTTCTTCCTGAGGTACTAAAGCCCTGAGTATGTCCTTGAACTCTTGTGCTCTCTGTCTAGTCACAAGTTAATGTGTCAAAGACGACCATGGTAATGTTCTCAAAGAAATGTGAATAACAAGTCAAACTTGAGGAACTAGTAGGGAATCTTTGAGATCTTGTGAGAAGAAGCCATGTAGGCTGGAAAACAAAATAATGAGTCTCATTCCAAAAGACTTGATCTTGGTGTAAGTGACTTACTGTGGTGTATTATACCAGAGTAAACTCACTTATACTGAGAGCAGGTCGTTTGGTATCTGGCTCCCACTATAAACCTGTTTATGAATAGGTTTTACACCAAAGTAAGTCACATATACCGAGGGTAAGTCATTTGAAGTTAGGGCAGGCTTATGCCAGAGTCAAGGGCACCCACAGGCAGGTGCAAGAGGGTGCATTTGCACCCCCTGGAATTAGCTGGCTGGCAGATTTCTTCTTTTAATTAAAAAAAAATATGTTTTTCTTTTAAGGGCATTCTTCTTTAAGAATGCCGTTTCTGGCATGTGGTTTACATCTTCATCTTCCATGCCCATGTGGAATTTGAATTCCAGAAGACGTTTGGACTGAAGACAATGTACAATTGAGAGGCAGGTGTGTGCGTTTGTGTTTAAGAGGTGTGTATATTTGTGTGTAAGAAATAGGTAGGGGTGTGTGAATGTAAGCGGTAGGTAGATAGGTGTGTGTGTGTGTGTGTGTGTGTGTGTGTGTGTGTGTGTGTGTGTGTGTGTGTGTGTGTGTGTGTGTGTGTGTGTGTGTGTGTGTGTGTGTGTGTGTGTGTGTGTGTGTGTGTGTGTGTGTGTGTGTGTGTGTGTGTGTGTGTAATGGTAGGTCTGCTTACAATGTGCAACTGTTTTTTTTTAACAAATGGTATCACTATTTTAAAGCAGTGTTAGTAGCACAGCAGATAGCATGCTTGCATCTTGATGTAGAGGGCTGTAGGTTCTACTTCCACAGTATGCCAATTTGTATTTTAAGAGGGTGGGGTTTTGCAGTCCTGAGTATGTCCTCCTTTGGGTGAGGTACCTAGTAACAATGAGCCTGTTTTTTTAGCTTGCCACCCATTCCGTATTGCAATATGCAAGCTTATCATTTTTTAATGTAACATAGGTAATTTATTCTTCCAGCAACAGCCTCTTTATTAGTTTCAGATCTCTTTAATGTGGAATTATTCAGATGACTTTTACTTCTGCAGAAATTGTGCATATTGACAGATACTGGTGGACTGTAATGACAGAAGTTTGAATGGCCTTTTATGGTTGAAATGTTCTGAATTGGGCAGTTTTTCATTATTGGTTCACTGCTTACTGGAAAAATGTTCAAACCTATAAATTTAAAACACAGTCTAACAAGTGGTGCTGTATTATGCAAGGGATATAATTCAATTATTATATACTGTAATTAATGCAATCAGGAAGGTGAATCAAAGAACTTTTGTATGCTCCTAAAAATGAGTGCAAAGGGCCTATGATTTGAAAACAGCCCAAGGGTAAACTTAACCTGCCAATGGTCAGATGCATTTTTAATGTGCTTTTCAATGTTGTTTCACTGAATGTGAGTTTCAAAGGTAGAGAAGTTGTAATGCTAAGTCTGTTTTCATTGTAAGACTATTGCTTTGTTTAGCAAATGTCTACCAGTGTTTGTGCTATAAAATGTGAAATAAAAGTTGTAAATTAAATCCAAATATCTGTAATCATTGTAGAAGTAAAGCATAAAACAGTATACACACTGAAAGTTTTATACAGTGTTTATAGCAACTGGAAGAAATAGCCAAGTAATGGGACACTGGAATGGCTGCATGGGGGGGGGGGGGGGACTGAGTGGGGGTTTTGGCTTTGCACCCCCCTGCAAAAAATCCTGCAAGCTCCCCTGACCAGAGTAAGTCACTTACACTGAGAACAGCTCTTGGAATCTGACCCCATGTCTGAATTGTTGCTGCACCATAACATTTATGAATAGAAGACACTATACCTATGAACAAACATAATTTTAGTGACTGATTTAATTACATCACTTTCTCCTTCAGCTGATCACTCCACAAAATGACTGCTTACAGTTTTTGAATTCACTTTTAAGAGGGGCAGACTTTTCCTAATTAACAAATTTACAGTTGTGTTTATTGCAACTCTCACCTCTTCCACTTATCTTGCCAGAATGTCCCTCCATGGAACTTTAGTCATTTTTTTCTTCTGGTAACACAATAGCTTCTCTTTGGGATGTGCATGACAGATACTTCCTTGCTTATTCTAATGTCAAAAAATGTTGTGTCACAGCCACCCTTCACCCCATTGTGTTTAGTACATTTCTATTCCCTTTCCTTATTTTTGTTTTGGGGAGTAGAAATTAACCCAGAGCCCCCATATGCTACAGGTCTTCCTGTAACATGTCATCTTATTGTACTCCCGTATTTAGTTGTAGACCACCAACTTAACAAATTAACAAATCCTGTCATCATCTGCACGATATCTAGGCCTTGGTTAAAATGCAGTAATGTAATTTTTTTCACTCTGCTAGATTCCAAGCATTGTGTAATGACAGAACAGAGACAAAAGGAAGATGAGATGAGATGCACAATTGCATTGATGTTCATCATGTTTCACTGTTGCAGTCATTACAATTGGGTTATCCTGCTGGCAGGCTACCCGCTGTCGGCCTGAATTCCAAAGTCTAGGTCTAGCGTCAGTTGCTGTCGCCTCCTCCCTGATGTCAATGCTCCAGGGGTATAAAAGATGCAGCCGACGCCATTTTCTTCAGTCTTTCTTGCCACGCGGTGCCCGAAGCAAAAGCAGTTCGCAGGTGCCGGTCGGCTGACTCCTGAGATTTTTGTGTTCGAATTTCAGATCCGAATTCTTCATTAAAAGCTAAGTACCCCGTTGGGGAAACAATTTTCTTGCTCCAGTCTGATGTCAGAAAAAGTTAATAATTGTATTTCTTGTGGGAAGCAAATACCTCATAAGGACTTCCATTCTTACTGTATTCCTTGCCTAGGCCCTGATCACGACGTTGCTAATTCTTGGTTTTGTGCTAGATTTAACCAACGCACTATTAAGCGTCAGTACGATTTTGCATTTCACTATTTTGGCAGAAGATTTAATTACACAATGTCGTTGGATAGCTATCTGACTACCGCATTTCAAAATAAACGCAAAGAAAAAGAAAAGGACAGGCATCCGAGGTCCAAAACTGACGACGAGGCTTCTTCTAAGCCAGTCGCCAGTTCGCCGGTTCTCAGTGAGGCGCTTTTGCAGCCCCTGACACCCACTACTTTAGAGCCGCAGGCCGCTTCCGACTCCCAAGTGGAGCTGACTAGGCCGCTGGAAACTCAAGGTACTGGAACCTCGGAAACTATTCCCTCAGATGGGTCCGGAGCCGCTGAGCAGGCATCAGCTTCTGAGGGTGTTTTCAGGCCTACACACTTATATGTTAAAACAACTTCAGCTTCAAAGGCAAAGACTAAATCACCTCTAAAGACAAAGAAACAAGTACAACAACCCCATGGACAGGCCTTCATGCCTAAAAAACAGATGCTCAAAATGGCCGAAGACCTAATTACTTTGATGAGGGGTTCCCATCCTCCTCCTGATAAGAGGCCTAGGAAAGAGACAGAATATGAATCTTCAGCTCAGGTTCCATTTCTTCTGATTCCTCTACTGATCAGGAATACTGTCTTCCTCCCTATGAGGATTCTGATGCTGAAGAATCTATCCCTTCAGCCTCTCCTCCCGAGGATTATTCTTTTGGGGAAACTCTGCATACCATGAGGGAGCATTTCCAATGGGAGAGCCAAGATTATTCAGAATCTAAGAAAAGGCTCAGAGACATCCTTTTACTACCTCAGCACAGGCCCCTTGCTATTCCACCTGTGTTAGACATTGTAGATGACGTATTTTCAGAGTCCAGTCTGACTTCTGACTCTTTACCTCCAGCTCCTGTTAAGCCAGACAGATACTACAGGGTTCCCGATTCACATAAATTTCTTTTTAAGAACCCTGCTGCTGACCCAGAAACTATCTCTCAGGGTCCCAAAGGGGTCAAGGCTTCCACTGCAAAAAAGCCTACACCCTCTGACAGGGATTCTAGGGCACTGGACAGATGGGGAAAAAAGATTTTCACTTCTGCTACCTTGGCTATAAGGGCTTTAAATTGTCAGTTTCATATGCTTAAATATCAGCACTATATTATGTCACTGCTTAAACAGAAAATGTTGATAAATTCTGAATGTGCAGAAAACAAAGAAATGCAGGATTTATTGCATGCAGCTGAATAAGTGGGAAAGCATACTTTGCAATGTGGTTTTGATTCTCTGGAGGCCTCCTGCAGGGCCGCGGTTACGGGTTCTGTCATTAGGAGGCATGCTTGGTTAAAGGAACAGAATCTGCCTGATCATTTGCTAAAGCAAAATTATTAGATGCTCCATTACAGCATGATACCTTGTTTGGTGTTAAAGCAGAAGAGGTGTTGAAGAAAATGGAGGATAAAGCAAAATCTATGCAAACAGTCAAGGATTTCTTACAGGTACAGCCTCCAAGATTTAGCAGGCATTGGCCTACAAAGAACTGGTCCTTTCCAGTGTCAGACAGGTCACAAAGAAGCAGATACAGATGCCCTAGAGGCAGATCACAGACCCAAGGCTCATACAGGTCTAAACAATGGGGTACTTCTACCTCCAAAAGTGGAGAAGACAAATCACAGCCATACAGGAAACAGCCCCAATGACTTCCCCCTGCCTGTGCCAAGCACTTATCTTCTGGCAGCACCTTTAGGGGGAAAACTAGCACTTTTTTCTCAAAATTTGCACATAATAACCCAGGACAAATGGATCTTGGATATAGTGTCACAAGGCTACAGATTTCACTTTCACACCCTGCCAAGGGCAAACGGTTTGCCAGACCTGCCAAAAAATCAATGGGCAGAGGCACAAAAGCAAGTGTCATCCCTCATGGACATGAGGGCCATTCAGCAAGTACCACAGCAAGAGCAGCGACAAGGATTTTATTCAAGACTGTTCTTGGTGCCCAGAAAGGACAAATTCTGGAGACCAATACTGGACCTATCTATTCTAAACACATATCTGGATATTCCAAGATTCAAAATGTTGACTCTGCAGCAGCTTCTGCCCATGCTGGGCAAGAAGGCTTGGCTTGTGACTTTAGACCTAAAAGAGGCATACCTGCATGTCCCAATCAGACAATCTTGCAGACGATACCTCAGATTCATAGCTGGCTCAATGCACTACCAATTCTCTGCACTGCCCTTTGGCTTATCTACTGCACCCAGGGTCTTCACAAAATGCCTGGCTCCAGTAATTGCATTTTGCAGACAAAGAGGAATACAAATATATCCTTACTTGGACGACTGCCTTATTCAAGCAGAGAACAAGTACATTCTACTACAGCATCTGGTGTTTGTAAAAAGATTACTAACATGCCTAGGGTACACAGTAAACGAAAAGAAATCAAAACTACTACCCTCTCAAGAGATAATATTCCTGGGTGCAAGCTTAAATACAACTGCTCAGATGGCTTATCTCACGCCAGACAAAGGCAACTGACTATTTATTTCAAAATGTTGGCAACAAAGACCTAGTTATCTGCAAGAAAAATTCTGCAGGCTTTGGGCTTCATGGCATCCTGCATTCTACTAATTCCATATGCAAGACTGCATATGAGGAAACTTCAGTGGTATCTAAAAAGTGTTTGGACTCAACATTGCCACAGCCTGGAAACAATAATTACTCTCATTCCCTGCCTGCAACAGGAGTTTCAATGGTGGGCAAAGGCCTGTCACCACAACAAGGGGAAGCCATTCGCTTTACCCACAGCCAGGCAGATATTAACAACAGATGCATCGGATTATGCCTGGGGGGCCCACATGGCAGGAAGATGTATTCAGGGCACATGGTCCGCAAGCCAAATGCATCTACATATCAACCAAAAAAGAGATGCTAGCTGTTCAGAATGCCCCGACAGCTTTCAAGGATCTACTTCATCCAGGACAACTGTTGATAAAGGCAGACAATACTACAGTCATGTGGTACATAAGCAGGGAGGCACTCATTCCTACCACCTATGCAGACTAGCCATGACTTTGTGGGACACAGCATTGACTTACCAAGTACATCTGCAGGCACAATTCCTGCCAGGAAAGATAAATACTCTGGCAGACGAACAAAGCAGAAACCTCATGGATCCCCACGAGTGGAAATTGGATCTGAAAGTCTTCAGCATGATAACAAGGAATTGGGGATGCCCAGACATAGATCTATTTGCCTCCCCTCACAACTGCCAACTACAGAGATTCTGCACAAGGACTTATCTCAAGCAAGCATGGAAAGTGGATGCTCTATCTTTCAGCTGGAAAAACTTAACAGTATATGCCTTTCCTCCACTGCCTCTCCTCCCCAAAGTACTCCTAAAAGTCAGACAAGAGAAGCCAAAAAGTGATACTGATTGGCCCAGACTGGCCCCGCCAGCACTGATACCCAATCCTAAGGAACTTGTCTCAATACCCAGCCTGGACATTACCTCATATTCCTCACTTATTGTCCCAACACAACAATCAGATCCTGCACAGCCAACTCAAGACCTTAAATCTGGCAGCATGGCAGATAATGTAGTCATTCAAAACACACCTCTCTCTAAAGCGGTGATGGATGTTATTTTGGAGGCCAGGAGGCCTAGTACCAGAAAACTTATGCTGAAAAATGGAAGAGATTCTGTGCTTGGAACCAGGTACAAGGGATTGACATGACTTTACCAAATATTCCTCAGATTTTGCAATATTTAACTGAGATGCTGGACAAAGGCCTATCCTTTTCATCAATTAAGATTCATGCCTCTGCCATTTCAGCTCATTACAATACAGAGCCACCTATTTTTTCTCATCCTTTATTAAGGCAGTGTCTCAGAGGAGCCAAAAACATAAGGCCTCCAAGGAGATCACCAATACCTGCATGGGATCTCAATTATGTCTTGGAAAAACTCACCCAGTCTCCTTTTGAGCCAGCCGCTACAGCTGATATAAAATTTTTATCATGGAAAACAGCTCTGCTCCTAGCAATAACCTCTGCAAGATGAGTCTCAGAGCTACACGTAACAGCTTCCTGCATTCTCAATATAAGTATTTGTTATCAGATCCACATTTTTAACTTTATATCCATCTCTCACCATCAGAGGTCCACCCCCCCATTGTCATCTACTTAATTTTTTTCTGCAATACACTAATGTCTCTCTTCCTTTGGACAATACTTCCCAATCTTCTTCATCCTTTAGTTTCCAAGTCAACATCCGGGGCTTTTCTTTCTGTTTCCATCTTTTGGTTCGAGCTTTTTTACCCAATGGTTACTATCACTCCTGCACTTTCCCTTACTTCCTCTTGGATTCCCTTGCAATGTTGTAAGGAAGCTGAAGATGCACGCTCAAAGGAGCCTGAGTCAATTTTTCAGGTATAAAAATTAGGTCCCATGAAGGCTGAATAGGCTTCCTGGAGGTCTGATATGAAGGATGGCTTTAAGAAAATGCTTGACCTCAAATCGAGAGGCTAGAGGAGGAGTCAAGGGCAAACAAGCAGAAATAACTGACAGGTGAACTTTAAGTGAAGAATATGCTGACCCAGCATAGAGCAGATCTCACAAATAAGGGAGAACCAGAGGAATCTCCACAGATAGGGGATCCTGATGGTGAGAGAGGCACCAGACAGAAAATCTTTTCTATTTGGACATATATGATTTCCCGGTAGTGGGTTTCCTGGCCTCCTGCAGAACCTGAAGCACATGCTCAGAAAAGAGGTGCCTGAAAAGGATCAAAACCCTATCACCCACAGTTTCAGTCGAGGAATGGACAAGTGAGAATGGATTAGAGACCCCTTTGGTTGTATGAGAAGATCCATCTAGTGAAATAACTTATGGTGATTGCCCCTGGCCAAGTGAAAAGGAAGGGGGAACCGATGCTGTCTGGGCCAAAAGGGGGTCACTAGCAAGATTTTGGGAGAGTTCTGACTGATCATGTGCAAGATTGGTAACATGGACAGGGGTGGAAAGGAGTACAGAAGGGAAGGAGAACAGAAGCATTCCCTATCAGGTAAAGTACAGAACATCCACTTTCCAAGCCAGGGGACTTGGAACTCTAGAACAGAATAGAGGAATTTGTATGTTCACAGTGAGGCAAAAAGATCCACCTGAGGAATACCTCACAAGTGGACACTGTTCAGAAAAACACCTCTGAGAAGCATCCATTCATAAGCTTGTGTGCTGGACCTGCTCAAAGAATCTGCCACTAGATTGTACTTCGAGGGAATGTAAACTGTCTGAAGAGTCACTTGATACTGGACAGCTCGATCCCAGACCTGAAGAGCTAGTCTGCAATGCAAAGAAGATATGACCTTGTACCCCCTTGCTTGTTTACATACCACATCACTTTGGTGCTGTCTGTGAAAATTTTGAGGAGCCAAGGATGAAATAGGGAATAAAAAGCCCAAAACGCTAGAAGCAGAGCCCTCATCTCCTTTATATTGATGTGGTCTGACCGCTGATGAAGAGGTCAGAGAACCTAAACTTTGAGTGAGCCAAAGGAGGCCCCCATCCCCTGTCTGAGGCATCTATAAAGAGCTCTTGAGTCGGGACTGGAGCCTGGAAAGGAAGCCTCAGGTTGAGAGAAAGTTGATGAATCCATCACTGAAGCTTAAGCTTGAGACAAGGAAGGAAGAGGACTGGGAAGTCCAGGGGGTGGCAACATTGGAGCCACACTGACTTGAGGTACCATTGAAGCTTTCTCATTTGGAGCCTGGCCAGAGGAAGCATGGGAATGGTGGAAGTCATGAACCCGAGGACCCTGAGAAAGTTCCTGGCCATGATTGTGCCAGAGGAAGAAGAGACTGGAAAAAGGCAGCGAGAGGCAGGGTCTTGGGGGCAAACAGAGATGCCAATGTGGGGTTGGTCTGAAGCATCCAACTAAGTAAAATATGATCCTGAGAAGGTACCAGAGTTGATTTCTGGAAGTTTATTAAGTTTGAACTCCAGACTCAGTAACACAGAAATCGCATGCTTGAGATCCTGAAACAGTGCATCGAGGGAAGAAGCTTGAATGAGCAGATCATGCAGGTAGGGGAAAATCTGAACTCCTTGTCATCCTGCAAAAGGCAATGACAGGGCATTCAGAACAACATTCAATGATGGTGTTCAGACTGACAGCAAAGAAGTTCTGAGTCTGTATGCCTGTATGTCACCTTTCTGTCCTATGCCTTGCGCTCAGTGCTTACGTGTGACATACAATGCCTGTAATTAATTTATTACTTACAGGCATTGTATGAGTACTGCAACAGTGATATGGAAGGACATCTGGTAAGATAGTGAAAACATCTGAATCAGCTGCTTGTATTAATACTAAAGAACATACCTATAATCTGAAAGGCGCTATGGTATTAACCTATAATAAAGGATGCAAAGAGGTTAGAGACATCTTGACCAAGACTTGGAAAAAGATAATTTCTACAGAACAGTTAATAAATAAGTTAGGAAAGCATGCTAAAGTATTTAAAAAACATTAAAACTATAAAGAGGATTTTAAAATGGAAACAAAGGACATTATTGATAGACATATGTCTAAGTGCAGAGCTTGGGAATATTGTTGTTTTATACATGAGGGTCCATATATTTCAATTCCAGGGTATGAAAGGACACTGGAATGCCGTGGTTCATTTTATATTGTTAAATGTCTTTCCTGTGACACATATTATGTAGGAAACATAGAAACAGCTTTAAATAAAAGGATACATGAGCATGTTTATAGCATTACAAAAAAGATGCAAACAGTGCTTTATGCAAACTCACAACTTTTTATAAAAACTTGAATAAGTTTTTATTTTTGGTATTAGAAAGACTTGATAAGTTGGCCCAAGGTGGGTGGTGGGAAAATCAACTTAAATATAGAGAACTGTTTTGGAAAATTGAACATAACAGCATTTCCATAAATAAACAGTATTTTGTCTGAACAAATGAATTCAACATAAAATTAGTTTGTTTTAGTTTTTAATGAATGTATTTTTAAGATTTTGGGAACAATTTCTATTCTGCACATTTGTGGTATATGCTCCTTTTTTTTCTAATATTAGATTTTTTTTTTTTAATATTTCACTTTAGATGAATTAATGTTTGTGATTGGTTGGTTGAAGTATTTAAATTTGACATGTTTGGCTAACGTTTTATTCTGAAGAAGTTTTTAGCAGAGGATGAAAGAGCTTAATTAAACATTTTGTGCATTTTTATCGTGTTGGTTTTCTGCCTGTGAGACCCTTAATTGGAATCTGTGCTGTTTTAAGGCAACATTAGTGAAGCTTCTTCAACACCCCCATATTACAAACTCTTCCATCTTCCATGTTAACTTGTGTATCCTTCACGCATTAATCCCCTCATTCTGCTTTCATTAGGTCCCAGTTACACAAATAATTACACAATTTAGTAAACTCCAGCTAATGGAAAGACTAGAGCAGATAGACTTTAGCCATACTTCATTAGAGCCTGTTAAACTTACCTTATGTCTTCTGTTAGGCATATTACAAAAGTGCTATAACATACCTTTAGGGTAGTGAGTCAGTTGTCCTTCCTGTAGCACTTCTGACCTTGCCAGCTTTAGGTTCTGAGCAGCAACCCCAACAGCCACATCACTCAAGTCCACACCTTCCTCCAAATGCAAAAGCCTCCTAACAGATATTGTATCTTTATTTGTTGAAGGCTAACAAAGTGTTGGAACAAAGCACAGTATGGATGAAATATTGTTTTTCACCAATCATAAATTTAGTGAAAAATCAGCAATGACCTCCTAATGGGGTCCTCCTTGTAGAGATGAAAAAAACATTATACTTTGTTTGTTACTATTTAGTCCTGTGTGAACCATTCAAGTGTAGTATTCAGTGAAACACTGTAAACTGGATCTCCATTTAGCCCGATAATCACATCTAAAGTCCTGGTGTGTCACTGTCTTTCATCAAAATCATTTCAGACTCTGGTTCCCCATGGCTCTTTCATTGGGTCCTTCTTATTAACATTTTTAACCCATGTGCCTGCGATCACTGCAACCTAAATCCAGTTGTTTCATGTAGGCGATTTACTGTTCATTTGATCTAACAAAATGTCTGACCTAATGTTTGTATAGCTAAGCTCCTTCTGAGTTCTGTACTTTTTACATTGCTACAAACTAGACCTTTTCATATCCACTGTTTCAGCACAAAATTATGGTTATGGAGCACTTATATAAAGCAAATCCATGTTGACTAGTATATCATATAATCACCCCTGCACCAGTCATTAAAATAGTCAGCAAAACAGGTACTTAAGAATCTGGAGTTTGACCAGATAATCCTTCTGTTTCACTTTTATGGTGATGGAGGAATAAGCTGCAAGCTGTCTTCTCAAATCAAATCTACATGTTCTGTTTATGATATACTTAGTCTCACTGTCTGATTCACCTTGATCAAGATGGTGTGGTTTTTATCATGGAGTCTGAATACATACTTCCTGTTATCATCTCTTTCTCTACACATAGCATTTCCAAACTACACAAGCTGGTCAGCATAATATAGAGGATTATGACTGTGTCTCTGATCATAATCAACTTATTATATTGTGCACAAGAAATGGTTGCCAAGAAGTTCACCTTGAGAGTGAAACTTGAGAGGTAAATCTTTTAAGAACACGTAGTTACGATCTGTAAGACCTAATCATAATTCTTTGTAGTGCATGGAGCATTTATCAGGTCCAGGTACGAGCAATTACTGAAAAAAAAGTGTTGAAGCACAAAATGTTTTACTGGCTTTCCAATCTTTTTTTTTTTTTTTTTTTTTTGGCGCCACCAAACAGACAGCAGGCAGAAACAAAGTGTTCAAATGGCTTTAAGATGTTTTAGATACTTCTTTCTGCCACATTTTATCTAAAGTGTGCCCGAGTGAAGTGTCTATAAAGTGTGCCTGAGTGAAGTGTCTAACAGCTTTTAAAGCTGTCTTACTTCTGCAGCTATTCTTTGCCAGCTGACACTGCCCTCTATTATCTCCCTACCGTGAGACTCAGGCTTAACAGTGTTTAGGGGTGCTTAACAAGTTTAACTTTTTCCCACTTTTAAAGCATATTTTTGGCATTCAGTGTACTACAGTATATTCATTAAGCTCTCACTTGCATGCACACACCACAGTATGTTACCGTAGAAGACCCGTGTCTCTGTATTGACAGCGGATCAGTTTACTTTTCCTTACCACTTATGTCCATATTATGCTTTCTTAACTAGTGTCCCACTCTAGCGCTAGCCTTAAAAATAGCCAAAGCTGTCATATTTTTAAGATCCTCTTTCCCACGTGTTTTTTTTTTACATTCCCTCTTCATTGGTTATGGATTTAAGTAAACATTTTCATTATTTTAAGCTACATATTGCAACACATTTCTTCAAATATAAGAACCTCATCTGACCTTTAATCTTTAATCTTTCACTAAGTAGATAAAATAAGTCCTGTAAAGCTGCTTGTAAATACCGCAGGGTAGCATGCCAGAATGACCACGGATGTGTTGGGTAAATGTTGACTGTACTCAGCTTTGATTGATTGTGGCAAGTTAATCATTGGCTGTAAATTTATTTGAGGTGATTGCATAAGAAGTTAAAACTGCTTATAAATATCAGCCAATTACTTGCTCTCAATAAGACATACCAGAGTATACATTGTAAGGGAATTTGGTTGTGCTTTCAGGTTATTTACCTTGGGACATGAATGCATGAGGCATAGGTTAATTTGTAGTGACTCATACCTTGCCGTCCCTTTTTACTATCAGAAACTGTGACAGGGAGTGGCTTATAGAAAAAATTGTTTTTGTCTCATGATGTGTTGTTAGAAAGTGTATCCAAGTGAGTAAGCCACATAAGTCTGCAAATAACCTGCATCTGTACACGGCTGCACCTTATGAATATACGCTAATCCTAGGTGTGTTTAATTTTAAAATAATTTAGGGTTACCATGTCCACCTGGGCTTCTGTTATATATTTTGATAAGTGTCTAAAAGTATTTTTAATATGTTGCTATCTAGACCCCCCTGCAGTAGTCTAACTGTGTAATGTTCATGAAAAAAAATGATAGATCCAGAATTTAGGAAGCTTGTGTGCATCGTAACATAGCCAAAATTAGAAACTTGTAGGTAAGGAGTTCATCAGAATGACACTGATGTCATTTTTATCCTTTGAAGCGATGCAGCATTCTGCTACCTGTTCATTATTTGTCAAAAGATTCATGGAACAGAGGAACTGATAAGATTATAATTAGCATTCAGTGGTGTCAAAATACTTTGCAACATAATCAAGAAATGTTATTAAATCTATATTGTAAATATTATTTGTATGTTAAAACACCTGTTTAATGTTTGTTTTATTTTCTTTGGTATAAACCCTGGAATGAACCTGAAAATAGTGCCTGGAGTTCAGTGTTCTACCCTGGTCAACAACTGTGTAAATGTTGTTGTTGTGTCTTTCAGCTTTTCCCGGTTAGGGGTCGCCACATAAACAAAGTAAATAAATCCATGTAGAATATTTTATTCCTGTTTTCTGTACCATGATACCATGACACTTGTTTATTTTTATTCTTTTTAATTAAAAAAGATACAGAGTCTGCTCTATGATGTAATCTCAGTAAAATTTATATATATTAAAGTGTAGCATTTAATCAGTAGCTTACAGCTGCACATTACATTCCAGTGGTCTCTGCACCAAGCATGTGATTTCACAAATTACGATAATTGTAACTTATTTAAGTTGTTTATGAACACCATGCATATTACTGTTCTTTCAAGTTTTATTAATTTTCAAAATAACTTGGAAATACACAGTCCCCTTCTGAGTATATATTTTTTTCAACAAACATGCATAAAAATATAAGCTGATATTAAAATAAATGTATCACTATAAAACATATTAGCTAAATGCATTTTACGTACAATGCATTGCTGCTGTAAGCAGCGGCATTGGGCAACACAGTAAAAGTGAGGAGATGAGTGCAAAGGAATACCATTCAGGCAGAACAAAATGTAAAATGAGAGATAAAGATGATCTAGAATCTCTTTGTTGCATAGATGCTGGACGTCACTAATGAGGCATATTCATTCTATATCAGAATAATTCTCATTATAGTTATTTTACAATTTAAGGTAGTACTTAAACAATAGTGTCTTTGCTTCTTATTCATTCATTTATTCTGTGATGTCTGTTTTTCCCATTTTTGGGTTTAAGGTGACCCACAACCCATCCTACAAATCTTTGGGTATAAAGCAGGGAAACTAATTTGGATAGGACACCAAGATATATCCCCCCAAATACACACTATATGACACTAGACCTGCAGGCAATTTGAAGGATTATTAATTCACCTACATTATGTCTATGGAATATAGAAGAACACCACAGCATGCAGACAAAACCCTAGTAGACCCATGGAGGACATGCAGACTGTACACAGAAGGCATTCCAGGAAGAACCAAATGGAAAATTAAGTGTTTTGATGCAGCATTGCTAACCACAACTCACTGTGCTGCCTGAGTTATATTTATTTTTTCTGCTATAAATAAAGTACAAGCAGACTTTGCAAGGTAGGTGCACAGGAATAGTTCCACAATCTAGTAACAGATTTGCAAGCTGCTGTCAAAAATTACTCATGAATGAGGAGACTGACTGTTTTATATCTATGCAGTAATGTGAGGCATTAAGTAATAGTATTTAGTTAAAATAAACCTCTCTAAGCCAGTTGTGTGATGCAGATAAATCTCTGACTGTAACCCACATGATCTAGTGTTCAACTAACACTAGCCATGTAGGTTCTGAAGAAGCTGGCCAAGCAGGTGGCATTGGTATGTTTATCCTGAAGGAAGGCAGTCGACTCCACTGTTTGGTTCCCTGAAGGCCTGGTACCTGACAAAGTCTAGTTGTCACTGTAAGGCAATATAAGGGCTGAGGTGCAGGTACCTACCAAACATGGATCAGGACAATGCATAGAAGTAAGCTTGCAACATTGGGTGGGAGTTATCAGAGAATGCGTATCAGACCACCACAGGAAAATGTGTAGAAATCAGGAAGCAAAATCCTGTGACTACTGCCTGGATGATGCCCTTCAGCAGAGATGAGAGAGCTGATGGTTGGCAGGTAAGAGAAGAAGAAGCTAATCTCCATTCCATCCCATAGTACTAACACTGCACTTCTAACATTTATAGGTATTGTCAATAAAGCTAGAAATAACAGCAAACTAGTCTCCTCCTTATTTCTACACTTGTCTAAAGCTTTCAAGACAGTTTGTGACAGCAAACTTTTATTTCAAATGTCTTCACTAGGTGTATCTCAGCCTATCCTTATGTGGTTCAAAAGCTACTTGTCCAATAGGTATGTCAGTAAAATGGCACTCCACCATCTCTTCCTACCTCCCAGTCACCACTGGTCCCCTCCATTTTAACATTCTGACCAACACTCTGCACACATCCAGACAACAGGCTTCCCTAATGCAATACAATACACAGATAATGCCACACTCATATGCACATCATGTGTATGCACATGAGACAACCTGGCACATCTCCAAAAAGTTACTCAGGAAGTTTTAACAGCCACTGAAACATAGCTATGCAACTCATAAATCATGCTCAACTCCCCCCAAAAATACTTATTTTTCCCCAAATTCCTGTCTCATTAAAAAAAAACAAAATTTTAAATCTTCTCTGTAAATAATGTAACCATTGAAGTCACTTCTCATAGCAAATTATTAGAGATGATAGTGGATGATAATCTTAAACTCAACATGTATGTACAAAATTGCATTTTAAAAAATCACCAGAAACTAGGGATGCTTTATAGTGGCAAAAACTCTCTCACCAATGCAACTAAAATGACACTTGCCATTACTTCCTTCCCTCATTATGTTATGTTGCTCTCATCCTTACTACCTCCAGGCATCACAAAATGTAAAACTTAAACAATGCTATATAATAAAATAAATATATTACTGTACATCGCTAAAAGCCTGAACTGGTTAGAACGATCCCTTCAACTAACACATGCACAACTTCTGGCCGACTATAAAATTATTCAACATCCATCTGCTTGTCCAACACTAAGTACCAGTCCACAATTATATTCCCACTCAGTCATTACAATCTAATGACCAAATATTCCTGTCTGTCGACAAGCCCATCACATCTGCTGGGCATAGGCTGTACTTGTGCCATATTACTAAGGCCTGTATCTGTCTGGTCTCTCTCTCTCTCTCTCTCTCTCTCTCTCCAATCCTTTAAAACCATTCTGTAAGACTTAGCCAAAATCTGTCTCTCTTCTTGCTCAAACCCAGGATAAACTATATAACTAAATATGTATATAACATATAAGTATTCAAATCTTACACTTATGTTCCCTTCTTCACTCACTTCTTTACTTCAGTCAGTTTCTCTCAGTTGACTCTCTGTCTAAATATGCCATAACCTTGTTTTATTTTTCTCCCCCTTCATATTGAAATTCTTGTTTGTATTATACTAACTTACCATTAGTTTCTCTAAACTGGCTAAAATTTCTCTAATAAATCATTCTCATATAAATTTTCACATTATGTTTAACTTTGTAAAATTGTTTAAACTGTAGATGTATTTTTTTATTGTATTATTTTTGAAGAGTGTACAATTATTGTTCTTGAAATGTTTTTGTAATTCTTTAGATTTTTTTCTCTATGGGTTTCTGCTGAAGATGGGCGCCTACCTAATTGGACTTAGTAAATAATAATGACACAAAACAAATAGCCTATGGTAACCAAAAAAGACATACACCCATATTCCTCTAGCTGAGCACATTTCCAACATAATGTATCTGGTGACAGCTATGTTTTCAAAGCCTACAAATAGCTAAAAGGGTACAATGTAAGAATTTTCAGAAACATATTCTGTAAAATGGGATATAATTCCTGACATATGGGACTTCTGAAATAAGTGTTTTGTCATAAACATTTGCTCTGATAAATAACAGTATGAACTCTAATCCCGCAATCTCTAGATGGAATGTTTAATTTGTCAGAAAGATTGGTTAATTCATTTTTAATTGGAGTCAGATGTTGAATGATTTTTAATAATTAAATGACTTTAACACAGAGATTATTTCCTTGAAGGCACCATGGTGAGATGCCAGGAGATTTTTTTGTTTTGTTTTAATTTAAAGGAGTCCAGTTATTTTAAGATCATTGTATTTTATATTTTACTAAAACGTGTTAACTAAATGAATTTTAGTTGCTATGATTTGACTGAAATACGTGCAGTCAACTGGGTTTAGTGTAAAGTTACTGTATGTTTGTCATATATTAAGGGTGGAGTGTTCTTAAACCAGTTGTACCAATATTTAAGTCCTTTTAACAATCTCTTTTAAGTACAGTTGTATTGGAATGAGTAGTGGTTCTTAATATATTTGTAATAAAATTCACTATAAATAACCAATAACATCAGAAGGCGTTGTTATAAGTTGCTTTTATACAGTAGGCTGCAGAATTCATAAATAAAGTGCCCCATTGTGTACGGATGGCACCCACCAAAATGTGTACAAAGCCTGCAGTGATGTTCTTCGTGTTTCACTGTTGCAGTCATCACACTTGGGTTATCCTGCCAGGGGTAGCCTTCAGTCGGCCCGAATACCAGAGGCTTAGTATTTCTGCATCGGTTGCTGTCACTCCAGGACTGACGTCAGGTCATCAGTGGTATAAAATCAGGCAGCTGATAACATTACATCAGTCTTTCTTGCTGAGGAGCCCAAAGCAGAAGCAGTTTGCACAAGTGCCGGTCAGCCACTACCTGAATTTTCATCTGAGATTTGAAGTCGAAGTTTTTTTAAAGCTAAGTACCCTGTTGGGGATCCTTTTTTCTTGCTCTAACCAATGTCAGAAAAAGTTAACAATTGTCTCTCCTTTGGAAAGCAAATACCACACAGAGATTTCCATTCTTACTGTGTCACCTGTTTAGGCCCAGACCACGATGTCCCTCGCTGTTGGTTTTGTGCTTTGTTCAATGCCAGAACTATACATCGTCAGGCCCTTATTGTAGCTAAATATTTTCGTTCTTGATCTCTGTATTCCGAAATGGCTTTGGTAAGCCATCCGACTACCGATCTTCCGAAAAAACATAAGGATAAAGACAGAGATGGACCGCACAGGTCCAAAACTGCTGACAATGCTTCCATTGAGCTAGTCTCCAGTTTGCTGGTCCTCAGTAAGGAGCTTTTGCAGCCTCTGATGCCTGCTTCTGTGGATTCGCAGACCGCTACCGAGACCCGTTTGGAGTCCGGTATGCCGCAAGACTCTTTTTTGACTAAGAATCCTGCGGATGTCTCTACCTTGGATGGGTCCGGAGCCGCTGTGCAGGCACCGGCTTCCGAGGAAGTTCTTCGCACTACCAATACTCAACACAAACTGACAACTTCTTTGGTGTCTTCAGTTCTTTCTAAAACTACTGAGTTTCTAAGGCCCAGGGTACAAACTACGCCTAAAAAAATGACGACCCAAGCTCAAGCACCTGCTTCCATGCCTCAATCTCAAATGCTTAAAATGACAGAAGACCTTAACATGCTTATAAGGGGAAGCCAGCCTACCCCTTCCAAAAGAAAAAGAGACTTGTCCCCAGCAGTTTTATCTGACCAGGAGTCCGATGACTCTGAGGTTTCTGAATATGAAGACATGCAACCCTTGTCTGCTTATGAGGATTCAGATGCAGAGGAATCCATTCCTTCTGCCTCTCCTCCAGAGGATTTTTCATTTGGTGAAACCCTACATACTTTAAGGGTGCATTTCCAATGGGAGTGGCAGGACAATCTAAAAGAGAGTCAGGGAATTCTTAGATTTACCACAACACAGACGTTTATCCATTCCTCCTGTCCTGAATGTTGTGGATGACATCTTTATGGAATCCAGTTTAACCACTGACACCCTTCCACCTGCTCCCAGGAAGCCTGACAGGTATTACAGAGTCCCTGACTCACACAAATTTCTTTTCAAAAATCCTATTGCTGACCCAGAGGTCATCTCCCAAGGACCAAAAGGAATAAAAGCAACCACAGCTAAGAATCCCACCCCCTTGGACAGGGATTCCCGAGCTTTAGACAGATGGGTTAAAAAAGAATACGCCTCTGCAACTCGTACCAATGGAGCACTAAATTGTCAGTTACAAATGCTGAAATACCAGCAACATACTATGGAACTCCTTAAATAAAAAATATCTACCTTTCCGGCTTGTGCAGAAAATAAAGAATTACAGGAGCTTATGGATTCTGCAAGCCAAGTTACTAAACACAACTTGCAATGTGGCTTTGATGCCCTAGAAGCATCCTGCAGGGCAGCAGTCACAGGTTCTGTACTTAGAAGGCATGCTTGGCTTAAGGAAAGATGTTGCCAGACCATGTCAAATCAAAACTATTGGACGCACCATTGAACAAAGATAATTTGTTTGGCACCAAGGCAAAAGAGGTTTTAAAAAAGATGGAAGAAAATGCTAAATGTATGCAGACAGTTAAAGACTTTTTACAGGTCCAACCTCCGAGGTTCAGTAGGCATTGCCCCTCCAAACACTGGTTCTTTCCAGCCCCCTCAAGACCAGCTCAGGCAAGACCTAGGGGAAGTAGACCCCCCCCGGGCAGCAGTCCCAGGGAATGCAGAGATCTAAGCAATGGAGTTCCTCCATTTCAAAAACAGGGAGTGCTAAGCCACCCCCTTATGGAAAGAACTCACAGTGACTGTACACCTCCACCACTTACCTCTGCCCACCTGCTTGTGCCCCTAGGAGGAAAACTCTCCTCCCATGCCAAAAACTGGGCCTTTATCACCAACAACCGATGGGTCCTCAACATAGTCTCCCAGGGATACAAATTTTATTTCCACACTATGCCAACCCCAAAAGGGTTCCCAGATCTTCCTCCAAAACAGTGGGCAGAGGCACAAAACCAAGTCCATTCCTTGCTCTCCATGAGGGCAATACAGCCTGTTCCTACAGGCCAGATAGGCCAAGGTTTCTATTACAAACCATTCCTGGTACCCAGAAAAAGGGCACCTGGTGCCCAATCCTCGATCTATCTATTCTAAACACCTTCCTGGTGATACCAAAATTCAAAATGCTCACCCTCCAACAGCTTCTTCCTATGCTATCCAAGGATGCTTGGTTAGCCACCCTAGACCTAAAAGAGACCTATCTGCACATCCCAATCAGGGATTCCTGCAGGAAATATCTACGTTTCAGGGCAGGATCTATGCACTTTCAGTTCTCTGCGCTTCTCTGGCTTATCCACTGCTCCCAGAGTTTTCACAAAATGCCTGGCTCCAGTCATTGCTTTTTGCAGACAAAGGAATATTCAAATTTACACCTACTTAGATGACTGGTTGTGCTGCCTCTGATTCAGGCAGACAGTCAGAAAAACCTGTTACAGCACCTGACCTTTGTAAAGGACCTACTGACCTCCCTAGGGTATACTATAAATGAAAAGGAATCCAAACTAGTACCCACTCAAAAAATTGTATTCCTGGGAGCAAGCCTGGACACAGCATCCCTGACAGGCTACTTCTCTCAACTAGCCACTAGAACCCAGTTATCTGCAAGGAAAATCCTGCAAGCTCTAGGGTTCATGTGCTCCTGCATTCTACTCATTCCATATGCCAGACTTCATATGAGGAAACTTCAGTGCTACCTAAAAAGCCTTTGGTGTCAACACTCTCAGGACCTGGAAAGTATCATACCTATGATACCCTGTCTAAGGAAAGATTTTCTATGGTGGGCAACAGCATGCAACCACAACAAGGGTCTTTCCATCTCACAACCCCATGCCGCCCAGACCCTAACCACAGATGCATCAGATTATGCTTGGGGTGCACACCTAGATGGCAGGTGCATTCAGGACCTTTGGACCCCAAACCAAATATATCTGCACATCAACCAAAAAGAGATGCTAGCTGTTCCGCACGCTCTGACAGCTTTCAGACCCCTACTCTCCCTAGGGCCTCTAGTGATCAAAACAGACAACACCACAGTGATGTGGTACATCAACATTCAGGGAGGAACTCACTGTTATCCCCTTTGCAGGCTCGCCATGACCCTATGGCACACAGCTTCAGCCATGCAAGTTCACCTGCAAGCACAATTCCTGCCAGGCTCCCAAAACTCTCTGGCAGACAACCTAAGCAGATTCTTCCTAGACCCACATGAGTGGCAGCTAGACCACAGCACCTTCAACCTTGTAATGGAGAAATGGAGCACCCCGAAGGTGGACCTCTTTGCCTCCCACAGCAATCACCAGCTCAGCAAATTCTGCACCAGGGAACCTCACAGCAAGGCTTGGAAAATTGATGCCCTATCCTTCCTCCTCTCGATCTATGCATTTCCCCCTCTACCTCTACTTTCAAGGGTACTACTCAAAATAAGGGAGGAAAAACCAAGAGCAATCTTGATTGCCCCAGACTGGCCACACCAGCACTGGTACCCACTGCTGCGCAGTCTGTCATCCCTGTCACCATGGCACCTACCTCAGATCCCAAATTTCCTGACCTAGCAGAATGGAGAAATAATGCATTCACAGTTTCAGACCCTGAACCTGGCAGCCTTGCTTATTCCCCTGACCTCTCCTCTAGTTGCCAGCTTAAGCAACTGGCTGGTATACATGAAGCCAGATGCCCCAGCACTAGAAAATCCTATGCTGACAAGTGGAAAAGGTTTTCCACCTGGATCCAGACTAAAGAAGCTGAATCAGCACAGCCCTCCCTACTGCTCATCCTGGACTACCTAGCAGACTTACTACACAGGGGCCTATCCTTCTCTTCTATTAAAATTCATGCTGCTGCTATCTCTGCTCATTACAGCAGAGCCACCTTTCTTTTCTCACCCTCTCAACAAACAGTTCCTAAGAGGGGATAACAATTTAAGGCCACCCAGAAGAGCTCCTACCCCAGCTTGGGACCTTAACTTTGTGTTGGAAAAGCTCACACTACCCCCATTTGAACCTGCAGCTTCAGTAGAGTTAAAATTCCTCTCTTGGAAAACAGTCTTGCTTCTGGCCATCGCTTCAGCTACAAGAGTTTCAGAGCTACAAGCACTCACAGCGGTGGAGCCCTTCATCATTTTTCATGCTGACAGGGTCTCCCTCAGGACTAACCCAACTTTCATGCCTAAAGTGGTGTCCAGTATGGCTCTCAACCAATCAATTAATTTGCCCACTTTTTTCCATAACCCACAAAACAAGGGGGAAAGGATTCTGCATTCTCTAGATGTATACAGACAGCTCAGATTCTACCTGGATAGGACAAAATCTTTAAAAAAAACTGATCAACTGCTAGTCAGCTTTGCAGCAGGGGCAGAGGGCAAGGCCATATCCAAACAATCTTCAAATGGATAGCACGCTGTATCCATTTCTGCTACAAATACCGTGGGAAACCTCCCCCTAATGGGGTCAGGACGCATTCCACCAGGGCAACCTCCACCTCTGCAGCTTTTCTCAGAGGGGTCCCTACCAGGGACATCCTGGAGGCTGCAACTTGGAGTTCTGTTCATACCTTCACCAAGCATTACCCCCTGCCTATCATTTCCAAATCTAGGGCAGACTTTGCAACCGCAGTCTTGCAAGGCATCCTAGCCAGCCCCCAGTCTTCTTGACCTCCTCCACCTTTTTCTTCAGCTTTGGGAATCAACCCAGTTGTGATGACTGCAACAGTGAAACACGAAGAACATAGTACAGTTCTGTACACTTACCATAAATGTAAATGTTCAAGTGTATTCACTATTGCAGTCCTGGTTTCCCACCCTCCAGCCCCCTTGTCTCTCTCTCTCTCTCTTCCTCACTTCTTACAGAGATTTTTGGTATTTACTTTCTACTAGTGGTGTTCTTCCACCATAACCTAGCTCCCTATTTGGGGGCTCCTGACATTTGGGGCAAGAAAAACTGATGTAATGGTCTTGGCTGCCTGATTTTGTACCACTGATGACCTGACATCAGTCCTGGAGCGACAGCAACCGGCACAGAAATACTAATCCTCTGGTATTCGGGCCGACTGAGGGCTACCCCTGGCAGGATAACCCAAATGCGATGACTGCAACAGCGAATACACTCAAACATCTACATTTATGGTAAGTGTACACAACTCTACTTTTCATGAACAGGGTGTCAGTTTTTGTTCATGGTTTTACCCCATTGTATAGCTACCCTCCCAGTGATAGTCAGTGATTCATGAACTAGGAGGCAATTGTGCATGGGTTGGTCCCATGAATATAAATTGTGGGACCAGTTCAACATATCAGTCGTTATCTCAACAGTAGAAGAGGACAGCAGTTTTCCATTCTGCTGATGTGTTGCTAAACATTTCAGAAAGCTATTTAAAATACATGCAAATAAGCCGTTTCCCCTAGTAAAATGCTACCAGTTTTTCTATTCCCTGTGGTGAGGGTTAACCTGCTACCACAACCACACTTGTTTCAGCTTTCCATTAGTGACACAACCAAACTCCCACCATTAGAAGTTCCCACAGCATCAGATCCCCTTATTACCATGTTTTAGTAATTGTCTTTGCTCCTCTGTTACATGCATGGAGTGAAGAATTTTCATGAATCACTGTTTGGCATGAAAACAGAGCATAGTACATCAGGGCACAGCTACTGTCCAGTAAGGAAAGAGCCGTGTAAGAGATTCCCACTGTGTTATATAAGGTCACTTATAGCAGGCAATGGCTTTCCTCTGATCTGCCATGTTATGTCTTTCCACACAGCCATTTATGTGATATCAGTGTACATCTTATACCACTGTATATGGCATGTAGTCTGCACTGTTTCATGAGTCAGATATATTTACATTCCTCTGTGTGCTATTTGTCATTTCTGTAATCTGTATTTTTGAATATTGGTAATGACAGGTTGGCATACTAAACATGAGTGCATAATGCATTCATGCAAATGTAGAATATGTTTATGAAGATGGGTGGAGACATTTTTATGATCTTTGTTTAAGTTAATAAAACTGATTTCAACAGAATGGGGCTTATAGTTTTCATGGATGACTGATAAAGATGAGTGATATAGTGGTGTACTAAGAGGAGAATGGAAATTAGCATTCACATCTTTACAAACTACACTATTAGAAGGGCCATTAACATATTTTATGAAGTTCTAGGATTGTCACAGAAATACTAATACAGTTTTATACCAGAGCTCGATAATATGTGTTCACAAGTTAAAGGTAGCAGTTTACATAAAGTATGTCTTTTAGAAGTATCACCATTTTAATTACTGATCTCTGTTCAAAGGCATTATGTTGTGAAAGCTGGATTGTGTTAAATGACAAACATGTTTAGTGACAGAATAATAATTTTGTTTTAAAGTTTGTTCTGGGTTTGGTAACCATTAATGCCTAAATATCAGAAACTGGATTTGATCACAATTAAGATTAGATAGACTGTGGGTAGATAAAATATGACAAATGATTTATTGTGAGTAATCACCAAACCTGAAACATCTGAAGATTCTTTAAAAGTTTCCCCTGTTATTTGCTAGGGCAAGATGACATTTGCTTTCCTTTTTCTTTTTACTAAACAAATGTCAGTATTTAATCTTCAAAAAGGGCAATTTTATGGTTGTCATTTTTGAAGATATTGATCCCCTTAGTTGAGGTGTTAAATTTAATCTAATGGAGCCAGTTCTTCTGTATCTATTACAAAAACACTGGGGAGACTGGGCTGCTTTGGCTTTGATCCTCTGTATGTTTACAGTGTGGTTCAAAGGTTGGTACTAGGCTATCAGCCCTAGGGCCTATGCAAGCCTAGCCATAACAATTCCCTGGATATTTCTTCCCACAATATTTACTTCTCCAGGCCCCTGGACATGATCCCCGGGGTGAATTTCCTATCTCCCATCCAATCATCAAGTTTCCTTTTGAAGAGGGCCAAAGAGGCACTCTGCTTGATATGTATGGGCAGTCTATTCCAGAGTATGGGGAGTCTCTGGGTCAGGAACCTATCCCTCCAGCATGTTTTGCTCATTGTGATGACAAGGTTTAGATCCCTGGAGCATGTGGCTCTGAGGGATTGGGATTTCTTTAAGTGGAGCTTGTATGAAATGGACTGTCCTCACACAGCTTACGAAGCTCAAAGGTTCAAGGTTGAATTTTTTTTTGTCTTTTAAATAAAATGTATGAAGAGATACAGTTGTTTTGTTTAACTTACCATCACCATATCATTTATAATGCTTAGAAAATGCAATGGTTTAATTCTGTCACAGTAAGTATGCAGAATAATTTCTGTGTTCTACTTTAAAGTGAATGCCTTTTCAGATTGTAACCATACTCACCCCCTCCTAAAGCAGTACATATTAAGTCCTTACAATATTTTGAAGTCTAAATCTATGGCACTTGTGTTAAACATTACCCTCCTATAATGAGTATGTATCTGATCTAGGATGGTCCTGGCCAGCTTCTAATGAGTATGGAGGCACGAATGGTGGATGTTGAACAGAAACTGAGGGCTGTGAAGGCTCTTCTTCAAGACAAGGTGAACCAGCTGAAAGAACAAGTAAGTGAATTCCATCCATTCCTGGAGTACAACAAGTTCTTACTATGTTTGTTTACCAATAGATAAGTGAATTAAGTTGTGGTAGTTATAGAGTTGTAGATGCCCCGAAGTGCATCTTAGTGCTTTTTTTTGACAACTTTTTGATCCACTGCTGGCCTGAACAGTAATTCATGAGTAAGGACAGAAATTCAAAGTTATTGTTTCAAGAAAAAAATAAGTTGCGCCTCAAGCATAATGTTCAGCATTAACTAAATACTGCTTCCCCAATAAATTGAAAGGACAAATTCTTCCAAGGACATAGAAGTCATATCTGGGAATCGTACCTACCTTTGTACCCATCAAACAAAAAGAATAGCTATCTTATGTTTAACCCTGTGGTGTTAGACAGGGATAAAGGTAAAAGCACAAATGGCCAGAGACATCTGTTATATAGCTGAGGGTCTGGAAGATGAAACCCACAAACAGAAGAAATCACAGCAAACAGCAAAACTCTCAAGTGCCGTAACTATTGCCCCTTTAACGTTATCTGCTTGGACATGTGCAACATTCAACGGAGTTGCATTCATTAAACTGTAGCTGGTACTAGTCTGAGGGCTTAAACTAGAACTGCTATTTATCTGTAAAATCCAACTGCTATTTTTTGCATGTTCCTGATTGTGCTGCCTATATGGTCAAATTGTACTGCTATTGTGCTGTATTGTTTTCCTGTGTTTCAGACACCAAACTAATTCATGTGCCTCTACCCTCCCCCATAGTCTCCCCTATTTCTAGTGTTCCTAAACACACACACCCACACTCCACATACATTTCTAGGTTGCCCACTACCATTCAAATAGAAATATCTAACCAAAGACCTCTTCCCCTCTTCTACTAGCAGATATATTTATACCTCATTTTAACTGTTTATTTATTCCTTACTTTACAGTCTGCTTTTGCTGTGTCTGAACCACTCCAAGTGTCTATCACTACTCTACATGATACCCTGGCTTCCCACCCTGAAAGAACTACCAAGGGAATCCTGAAGTGTCTACTGTAACCTTTCTGCCTCCCCAAGAACTAACTACAGTGTGTATGTACCCATTGTAACGTATACCTTACTACTGTTGCATTTAACCCACCGAGCGCTCGCAAACAGCCTACTGTGGATTTTAGTCTCCCTTAACCTCCCCAGCTTCTTCCCATTCCTCGTAGCCTATTCCCTCCAATTACTCAGTTTGGCCACTAGGTGGTAGCATTTACCCATTGCAGACTTTTGCATTTTAAGTTAAACAGGTACAGAAAAGTACAGTTTTGTACCTACCATAAATGTAGATGTTCGAGGATCCCCATTGCTGCAGTCCTTACTATTGGGGTATAGTCCGCCGTCCAGTCGGCCCGAATACCAGAGTATAAGGCTGACGTCGGTCAGGGCGCATTAGACTGACGTCAGTACGTCAGGGTACTAATGCGCATGACCGACGTCATATCCTCAGTCTTTTCTTGCCCCAGATGTCAGAAGAACCTAAAAAGACAAGGCCCAAAATACCTGCACCAAAAATATGTACAATATATACAAGAATATATACAAAAATATAAGCATGTAACCTCACCTACACAACCACCCCTAAACACAGAGGGGAAGGAGGGAGGTAATTGGACTGCAGCAATGGGGATCCTCGAACATCTACATTTATGGTAGGTACAAAACTGTACTATGTTCTTCGCTCCCCATTGCTGCAGTCCTTACTATTGGGTAGAATCCCAAAGCAGAGGTAAGGGAGGCTGGCAAATCATAAAGAAGCAGGAGCTGACAACATGCCTTGCAAAACAGCTGTGGCAAAACCAGCCCTAGACTTAGAGTAGATAGGAAGGTGATAATGCTTAGAGAAAGTATGCACTGAACTCCAAGTAGCTGCTTCCAAAATATCCTTAGTTGCCACCCCTTAGAAATGCTGTTGAAGTGGCAGTAGCCCTAGTGGAATGAGGCCTAATCCCAGCTGGAATCTCCTTGCCATGATGGGAATAACAAAATGCAATGCAAAAGCCAATCCACCTAGAAATAGTTTGTTTTGACACAGGCTTGCCCTGTGAACTCAAAGCAAAAGAAACAAACAACTGCTGAGACTGCCTGAAATCCTTAGTCCTGCTTAAATAATAACGCAATTGCCTGTGTACATCTAAAGTGTGCAAAATCTTTTCCCCTTTATTTTGGGGTCTGCATAAAAAGTAGGCAAATGAATAGTTTGGTTTAAAGCCACACTAGAAACCACCTTAGGCATAAAGGAAGGATTAGTACGTAATGATACCCTATCCTTATGGAAAATCAAAAGGGCTCTACTGCCATAAGGGCCTGCAACTCAGACACCCTTCTTGCAGAAGTAATAGCCAACAGAAAAGCAGTCTTCCATGACAAGTATTTCAATTCAGCAGTAGCCGCAGGCTCAAAAGGTTGTAGAGTAAGTTTTTCCAACACAAAATTGAGATCCCAAGCAGGAGTAGGAGCTCACGTGGGGGTCTTATATTCTTTGCCCCTCTAAGAAACTGCTTGAACAAAGGATGCGAAAACAATGGTGGGTCACAATCATAGTGAGCTGAAATTGCTGCAGCATGAATCTTAATGGAAGAGAAGGACAAACCTTTGTCCAATAACTCAGTAAGATATTGAAGAGCCACACTCAAATTAGGCTCAGAAACCTGCAAATTCTTTGCTGTACTCCAAAATAAAAATCTCTTCCATTTTTCTGCGTACACTTTCCTTGTACTAGGTCTTCTAGCTTCCATAATCACATTTAAAACTTGTTGAGGAAGTTGAGACCTGCTGTGTTTCAACACAGAATATGCCAGGCTGTTAGATGAAGAGAGTGAAGCTTGACATTGAGCAGATGACCATCCTTCTGAGATAACAGATGAGGAATCAGAGGTAAAGGCCATGGAGGCTTCCTTACCAGACTCCGTAGTAGTGGGTACCAGTGTTGCGAGGCCAATCTGGAGCTATCAAAATCATCCTTGGCCTGTCTTGTCTGACCTTTAATAGTACCTTTGGAAGAAGAGGCAGAGGAGGAAAGGCATACACATGAAGGTTTTTCCAACTGAAAGACAGAGCATCCACTTTCCAAGCTGTGTGATGAAACCCCTTTGTGCAATACTGTGGCAGCTGGTGGTTTAGTGGAGAAGCGAACAGATCTATGTCTGGAGTTCCCCATGACACTGTCAATTGTTGAAATGCATGAAGATCCAATTTCCACTCGTGGGGATCCATGATTTGTCTGCTTAACACATCTGCTAAGGAGTTCTGTGCTCGCGGCAGAAACCTTGCCTGAAGAGTTAGTTGCAAGCTTAGCGCAGTCTCCCATAAAATCATTGCTTGCCTGCATAGAGGATAAGAATGTGTTCCCCCTTGCTTGTTGATGTACCACATGACAGTTGTGTTGTCTGTTAGAATCAACACCTGCCCTGGAAGAAGTAACTCCTTGAAAGCCATTAATGCAAACTGGACTGCTAACATCTCCTTCATGTTGATATGTAGATGCTGTAGTCTGGCAGGCCACTTGTCTAGTATCCACTTTCCATTTAGATGAGCTCCCCAAGCAATGTCCGAGGCATCTGTCGTTAAAATCTGACTCGCCTCTGGCCGGGTCACAGAGAGTCCCTTGTTTAGGTGACATTCCTGAGCCCACCACAAAAATTCTTTTTGAAGGCAAGGTATTATTTGAATGACAGTGTCCAAATCCTGGCAGTGCTGTGTCCATACATTTTTGAGATACCATTGTAGCTTCCTCATATGCAGTTTGGCATTGGGAAGCACCAGAATACAAGATGCCATGAACCCTAATGCTTGAAGGACTGTCCTTGCAGTCAGCACGGACTGATGAGATAGTTGATGGAAGTAAAGTGACAGACTCTTTTGTTTGTCCGGGGTTAAAAGGCCATCTGGGCTGCTGTATTCAGTCTCACACCCAGAAAGCACATGTCTTGAGAGGGTACTAGACTGGACTTTATTTCGTTCACAGAATACCCTAGGCATCTTAGCACTGCTATAACATATTCCAGATGCTGTAGAAGGTCTTCCTTTTCTTGAGCCAGAATCAGGCAGTCGTCCAAGTAAGGATAGATTTTAATTCCTTGAAGCCTGAAGTAAGCTATCACTGGAGCCAGAACCTTTGTGAATACTCTGGGCGCAGTAGATAAGCCAAAGGGCAATGCAGAGAACTGATAATGAGAATCTCCAGCTCGAAACCGCAGATACTTCCTGCAACTTAGCCTTATAGGCACATGAAGGTAAGCTTCCTTGAGATCTAAAGTTACCATCCAGTGATCTTTGCCCAGCAGAGGTAAAAGCTGTTGTAACGTCAACATCTTGAACTTGGGAATGTCCAGAAAAGTGTTGAGGAGAGATAAATCCAAAATTGGTCTCCACGTGTTCCCCTTCTTTGGTACTAGGAACAGGCGAGAATAAAATCCTAGGCCCCTTTCTGATACAGGGACTGGCTGAATGGCCCCCATCTGGAGTAACTGAGAAACTTCCTTGTGAGCCTCTTTTCTTTGTGGAGGAGGAACGTCTGGCATGCCTTTGAAAGGGGGCATTGTATGGAAATAAAATCTGTAACCGTGGTGAATGATATCCAACACCCATTTGTCTTGAGTAATTAAATCCCAATTTTCTTTGAAAAGAGACAGTCTTCCTCCCAAAGGAGCTGCCAGACGAGAATCTACTGGCAGCTGAAAAGACAGGTCATTGGGTCTGTTTACGAAAGGACTGACCCCTGCCCTCACCAGAAGTCTGAGCAGGTGAACTCCCTGTTCTAGGCCTAAAAGAACCTTGAGCCCTGCCCCTACCACGCCTAGACCTACCCCTAGACTGGGAATCATAAGCAGGATATGTCCACCCCTTAGCAGGCCAATTTCTACTAAACTTCGGTGGCTGCACCTGCAAAAAAAAACCTTTAACAGTTTGCATAGACTTAGCTTTGTCCTCCATTTTCTTTAAAACTGCTTCCACAGGCGATCCAAACAACACATCAGACTGTAAAGGAGCATCCAAAATCCTTGTCTTAACATGCTCAGCTAAATTCTGATCCCTCAACCAGGCATGCCTGCGAAGAACAGAACTAGTAGCAGCCACCCTCGAGGAGGCCTGTACAGCATCAAAACCACATTGCAAAGAATGCTTACCCACTTGTTCAGACACATGAACCAAATCCAGCAACTCTTTACACTCAATACCTTCCGCCAAAGCATCCACCTTAGATTTTAATTGTGAAAGGAGATAATTCTGATATTTTAGCATGTGAAACTGACAATTCAACGCTCTCATGGCTAGAGTGGAAGAAGTATACACTTTCTTTCCCCACCTATCCAAAGCCCTTGCCTCTTTATCAGTGGGAACAGGATTTTTAACCACAGAAGCCTTAACACCTTTAGGCCCTTGAGAAATAGTTTCTGGGTCCGCCCTAGGACTCTTAAACAAATACTTATGAGCTTCGGGCACCCTATAATACCTATCAGGCTTAACAGGAGCAGGAGGCAAAGAGTCAGGGTTCAGGGAAGCCTCTGCAAAACATCTTCCACCACATTCAACACAGGAGGAATAGCTAAGGGCCTATGCTGGGGTAAAACAAGAATTCCCTAAGCCTTTTCCTGGAATCAGAGTAATCCTGGCCTTCCCATTTAAAGTGCTCCCTCATGGAATGCAGAGTCTCTGAAAATGAGAAATCCTCAGGAGGAGAAGCTGTAGGAGTGGAATCATCCACATCAGAATCAGAATAAGTAGGATACTCCTGCAAGTCTTCCAGAAGACTCTGAAGCCTCTGAACACTGTTCAAAACTATCAAACTCCGGTTCCACCCTAGGCCTCTTATCAGGAGGGGCATAGAACCTCTAATCATAGTAATCAAATCTTCTGCCATTTTAAGCATATGTTTCTTAGGTACAGAACCCGAAATGCTAGAAGAAGCCCCCACTGAAGCTGAACTTGGCCTACCTCTCAAAGAAGTTTTGGCAACAGAAGGAGAGGCTCTAACTACCTTGGGAAGAGAGGGAAGAACAGTTACCTGAGAAGCCCCTCAGCCTGGCCTACCTCCTGAGAAGGCACATCCTGTAACAGTAAAGTTTCTGCCTGAGACTCCATGGAAACTCCTGGCAAAACCTCTGGCTCCACTGAGCCTTCTAAAGAACCGACGTCCGGGACTGCCGGTTCATCAACCCTAGGCTTCGCTGTTTTGTCCTTGCGCTTCTTGGAAGCGGGCGTCGGAGCATCCGACGGCATTTTATAATTGCAACGCTTCCCAAACACTAACCTGGCACAGTCTAACCTCCTCTTAATAGTGCGTTTGTTAAACCTAGCACAAGAGCGGCAACCAACAACCTCGTGCTCAGGCCCTAAACAAGGTATACACAAGGTATGGTAATCCCTATGAGGTATCTGTTTCCCACAAGAAATACAGTTATTCACTTTTTCTGACATCCGGTTAAATACTGAGGCAAGAAAAACCAAAATGTTCCCCAACGGGGTACTTAGCCAACTCTGTTTCGGTCTGAAACTCCGGTTTCGGAAATATTTCAGAACGCCAACCTGCACTCGCAAAACTGCTTCTGCATCGGACCATGCGGCAAAAAAGACTGAGGATATGACGTCGGTCATGGGCATTAGTACCCTGACGTACTGACGTCAGTCTAATGCGCCCTGACCGACGTCAGCCTTATACTCTGGTATTCGGGCCGACTGGACGGCGGACTATACCCCAATAGTAAGGACTGCAGCAATGGGGAACGAAGAACATCTATTCTGTTACTCAACCACTGTCCAGCTATAGCCACTAACCCCTGTTTAATTCCCTGCTTCTTCTACCTTACACACGTTGTCAACCAGTGCCTTATCCCCATAGCCGGCCTTAGGCATAGGTAGGGGTGCTTTTCCAGTATTTATTTGGTGTATGTATACCAGGATGGGGGCACGGGTGATGTGGTGGGGGGCACCATGGAGCCCTTTTGCTTAGGGCACAAGTTGACCTAAGGCCGCTTCTGCTTATCCCTGTGTTTCCTTACCTCTGAACTTGCTCTCTGTTTCACTGATAATATTTTCACTGGCTAGTCTGTCCTTCTCCTCGGCTCTACCCACTAATTCACCCTGCAGATTCACTCTGCTCCCCTAACCTACCCCCAAATCTCACTCACCCCCACTACCTCTACATTTATAGCCACAAGACCACACCCACCCCATCCCATCTGACTCATCACATCCCTACCCACAACTATCCTCTTCCACCCCACCCCTGCTAATCAACCTCACCCCTCAACACTCCACAAACTCTACCATTACTTAGTACAGCCCACACCACTACTCACTGAATTCAATTAATTCCTCCCAACTCAAAATCTAAACACCGCCATGATCATAAACCCCCCTTCATTTATAACTGAAATACTTCTTCTTCTGACCTTATCCTATCTAACTTTTCTCACCAGGCCCCTTACTGTCTGTCACTCTCCCCATTTTCAAACTACAAATGCACTCCCCATACAATATGTACACCCTTCAACCTTCATATCCCCCTATCTATACTTCTTCAATAACCGTCTAGTTTTTCCCTACAGACTTAGACCCACCTACAAACACCCTACCCTCATCCTAATCAGCCACGTTTCTACAAAACAAGTAACCCTTAAACTAGATACTTAGCAGTCTAAATACCTCTTTTTCACAATACACAAACTTATTAACATCCATCTGTCAGGCGACATTCACCCTAACCCTGGCCCTACTCCTCCTCAAAACTCATCCCATCTCCCAACAGGTAAATCCCTCCTTTTCTCAGCTCTAAATGCTCAAAGTATATTCAACAAAATCCCTAACCTTCATGCCTGGCTTCTCCACAATCAGCCAGATATCCTGTCCACCTCCAAAACTTGGCGAAAACCCCTTATAAAAGACTCCAAAATAACACCACCCAACTATTCCATCGTTAGAAAAGATAGAACACACAAAAAGGGTGGCAGAGTCACTCTCCTCTACTCATCCTCTCTCTCACTAACTCCCTCCACCAAACCTATCTCTCAATTTGGTAATGCTGAACTAATCCCAGCCCTACTTCAGGTAAATAAACATAAAATCATATGTATAGTCACCCACTATATCCCTCCTGGAGACAATATCCCAATCCTCGAAGATATGCTGTCCTGGTTTTCATCCAATATTTCCAATGAAACTATAATCCTGGGTGACATAAATATTAACTGGACCACCATTCTATCTCCTACAAACTCCTTAAACATAAACCCCTATAACTTTACCCAACTAATCAACTCCACAACCAGACCTGCTAAGGACTACATCTCTGGAAGGATCCTTGACTGGATTCTAGTCTCTCACCCTCATTACATCTCTGATAGCGGTACCCTCCCTGACTGTCTCAGTGATCACCTTCCCACTTTTGGCCATCGCATTTCCTCCTCCATACAACTATTTCATACATACATCTTCACATGCTCCCTAAAAAACTTCAACCCCAATACCTTCTCAAACTCACTAAAACATATAAACTGGAATCCACTAAAAACCCTATCCTTAGATAATGCCGTAACCTACTTTAATACAACATTCCTAAAACTTTTAGACACATTTGCTCCCCAGAAAACAAAAAGAATAAAAAGCAACTCTGTCCCTTGGTTAACCAAAGATACCTTAGCAGTCATGCACCTCTGAGACAAGGCTTGGAAATGCCACCAGAAAAATAAAAATCCCATTACCCTTAATGAATACAAAATACTTTGAAATAAAGTAAAAAAACGTAATTTATCTGACCGCAAATCCTATTATTCCATACTCCAAAATAACCACAAGACAAACCCTAAAAAATTCTGAGATGGAATCACCTCTCTCTTTAATCCTGGCAGAAAAGAAAACCCCTGACCTGATCTTAATGCCTCTGACATTAACCTAGCCACCCAACTTAACTCTTTCTTCATAGACTCTATTACCAAATTAACTTCATCCTTCACTAATAATCCTACATCCTCACCACCACTTTTCCCCATCTCATCCTCCCCTAGTATTTCCTCCTCCCAACCCCCTCCCTTCTCTATGAATCCCATCCCTATATATATATATATATATATATATATATATATATATATATATACAATAACAAAACTTTTACAGAACCTGAAACCATGTTCCAATGCCCCTGATAATATTCCCTCCTACTTTCTCAAGACAGCCGCAGAGGCCATTGCCTTCCCCATCTGGATTCTAATAAACCAGTCAGTCAAAGAAGGCTGTGTACCCCAACTATGGAAAAAAGCTTTTATTATCCCCCTTCACAAAGGGGGAACAACAACAATATACCTAATTTCTGACCCATTGCCATCTTATCCCCCATCTCCAAACTGCTCAAAAAATGTATCCATCTACAACTCTTACCATATCTCATAGATAACCACCTACTAACTCCCACTCAGCATGGATTCAGGCCTGGCCACAGTACTACCACCACTCTCCTCTCCTTCATAGAAACTGTAAACAAGGCCTGTGACTCCTGCTGCACTGTATCCACTGTCCTCCTAGACCTATCTAAAGCTTTCAATACTATCTCTCAAAAGCTTCTACTAACTAAACTCTCTAAACTAAGTCTGTCTGTCTTCTCTATCAATTGGTTTACCAGTTACCTCTCTAATAGACAACAAGCAGTCAAATGGAAGAAAGCCATCTCCCCATTCCTCAATACTCCCACAGGTGTACCTCAGGGCTCCATATTAATTCCCCTACTTTTTAATATTTTCATTAATGATTTCCACCATACCATCCCCAATACAAAACTTATCCAATATGCCGACAATTCAACAATCGTCTGCTCTGCTACCTCTATCCCCACTCTCAAAAAATTTACCCAAGATGCCTTTTCTTCTACAGAACAGTGGATCTTAGATAACCACCTAGCACTAAATGTATCAAAAACTAAACACATATTTACCCCTTCTAAAAAATACCTCCATTGACAAAAACTCATTCACTACCATCACTCAGAATAATACACCTCTTGAAATAGTATCCACTGCAAAACTACTAGGTGTCCTTATTGACGATCAGCTCAAGTTCGATACCCACCTACAAATAAATATCAAAAAAACACACCAGAAGCTTGGCATGCTTTACCGACACAATCGCTACCTCTCTCCCTCTACCAAGCTGGTCCTCTGTACCACATACCTCATCCCTTCTCTCTTATATGTTGCCCCACTCCTTACTAACCTACAATCTTCCCTCAAAATGAAACTCTTCTCCTGTTACAACAAAATTTCCAAATTTGCCACAGTCTACAGATCCTCTACCCATCACTATATTGCTCTTCACAAACTAAATTGGCTAGAGTTACCCAAGTATCTTACCTACATTCAACTCACCCAAGCTCATAAAACCTTCTTCACTCCCTCTCTCTGCCCCACCCTTGCCTACACCTATAAATGCACATACATGACAGAGTCCTAAGATCCAACACCCAGAATCTGATAGAACTACACAAACCCACCCACCTCCCCCAGGTAAACATCTACTGTCCTTCTCTCTAGCACACCTCTGGAACTCACTACCACCCCTTATTTGTACCACTGGTAGTCACTCTGCCTTCAAAAGCTGCTTCACTCGCACCTAACATCCCATTGGGAATGTTACTGCTCAAACCATGCATAAACTCCCTTAGAAACTCACCTTTCTCTCACTCTCCTTCCCTCCCCACTCTAAAACCACCTACCGCCCCTTCTCTTCCTTCTCTAACTCTTCCCTCTCTGCATTTTCCCCCTCATTAGCTCACTTCCCAGCTATATCACCCACAGCCAACCTATGTATCCCTTGCCCCCACTGTCACTGTATCTTCAGTAGAAATGGACATACTTGTAAATAGCTACTTATTATTTTTAATTTCTGTTGCATTTGTAGGAATTAACATACTTGTAAATATTACTTATGTTTTTTAAAATTTCTCTTTTGTATCTTACTAAATTGCACCCTCAATTACCATGCTTATTATATGTACCTCTGTATCTGTAAGAACTTGTTTATTATGTACATTGTATTTCTGGAGCTTTTCTCCCCAGTTTTCCATTGAAAATGGGCTCCTGTCAGCCCAGTGGACCATCCTGGCAAACAAACTGCAAATAAATAAATAAAATCGATCAGAAAACTAAGCACTGTTAAATGGCAGTACCACTCGTTGTGCTACTGTGCCAGTGATGTGTTACTATCACACTTCCTTCCCAGACCAGCACAAACAGACACTTATGTACAGTGCTAATGTTTGTGATGGAATATTAAAACTCATCTATATTACCATGTCGACAGGGCTGTTCATCGAATGCCCGTATGTTGACACATACACCGAAATATCTAAATATCAAACATTCTCAGGGGAAAAATATTTGCTGGACCATTGTTGGGAATTTCTCATTTCCTCCACTGTAGTACAATATCAGAGTTGGTATATTTAAGTAGGGTGTGTGTGTGGGGCACAGCCCCCCACATTGGGGGGTGGGGGTCGAAGCCCCCACTTCATTGTGTCTGTTAATTTGTGTTGTTTTTTGTTGGCCCAGCGTTTTTTTCCCTGAGAAAAAATTGCTTTTGTGGCTGTTTGACATTTAGGTTTTTCGGTGTACATGTGTTGAATTAAGGGCATTCAATGAACAGACTAAAATAGGAGACAAAAAATCAGGGACAGTGTGCAAAATCAGGGACAGTTGAGAGCATATATGCTCCCCACATGCGCATCCGCGCACACACACACACACACACACACACACACACACACGCACACGCACACGCACACGCACACACACAGACACACAGATGTTTCCATCAATTGCAGCTACTCCTATGACTGTGACTGTGCACTCAGAAGTTTGACTGCAATCAAATGAGTGAATACATACATACATAACTGCCACACAAGAATTTTTCTTCTCAACTCGCTGCTGTTAGAATGCAGCATACAACCCACTACATACCCTCACATACCTCTCATTCTCTTAGCTCAAGAGTCAAGAAGAGCTGAAGGATTTTATCTGGAAGGGGAAGACAGCAAGAATCAAGTGGGATAAGCAGATTCTTCCAATAGAGCAAGTCAGTTTGGGATTACTGGATTTCAAGGGGTATTTCAGAGCTACACAGTTAAGACTCATACATAGCACAAGCGGAAACACATAATTCAAATTGGAAAGGGATGATGATGAAATGGGGGAAGCTGAAGAAACAAGAAGAGACTGGAGTGTTGGATGCAGATCCTTAAGAAGATTAATGGTAACCATGCAGACTATTATATTCATAAGTAGAAGAATATATTCTAAAAACTAAGCCAACGCAGGAATGAAGAAAGGAGATTCTGCCAATAGGGATATCTACAATTCAGGATACAGACAGTAGTTAAGAGGGGGCTAGAATTTGTTGGAGAAAACTGGCAAAAAAAACAAGGTATTGGAAGCAAATAATAAGAGAGGGAAAGGTAATAGAATGGGAGAAGACCAAGAATTTATTTGGACTGCAGGCTAGAGATTTCCTTCCCTATCAAGAATTGATATCAGAGTATGGGCAAAGTGAAAGAAGTAGGGGGATCCTAAGTGAAAGACCATCACTGGTAGAGTTTTTATTAGTATCTAGAACAGAAGCTGCTGTTAAAAAGGAATAATTAACAGAACATATAAAATATTGCATGACAACTATAAGAATCTCTCAGATGAGGTTAGAAAAGATTGGGAAGAGAGACTGGATAAGCAATTCACAAAGAAATAATGAGGGATATATGTATGTCTCCCAAATAAGCAACAAAGTCTAGAAAAGTTTGGATCTTTTCCTTCTGTGTGGGGTCTGCATGTCTTCCCCACGGTCAAGTGATGTTTAAAGACATGCAGGTAGGTGCGTGCGTGAATGGGTGTGCCTTCTTTGAAGGTTGGTCATTGGGCTGGCAATTCGGCATCCACTGCCAATCATTAGCGGACCGGAGTTCCGCTGTGGAGACCCCTAACCGGGAAAAGCCAAAAGAAGGACTTGGAAGTGTTTACATAGGTATTTTATACACCAAGTAGACCCCAAAGAGTTTTTCCTCAGCTAAACAGCAAATGTTGGAGGTGTGATGGGGAAGAAAGAGGTAATTGGGAACATATTTTCTGGGAATGTAATGAGTTGGCAGACATTAAATATTCCCTGCGGACTACTCTGTCAGAGATACTAGGTGAGCAAATTGGTGTAACTAAGGAAATTTTTTTTGTATTATCATAGAGAATCGGAATGTATATGTGTATGAATGAGAGGGAGGACAGAGGAATGATGAGGATGCAGGGAGTAAAGCTGGTGAAGGTTGATGAGTTTAAATACTTGGGATCAGCAGTTTAGTGTAATGGTGAGTGTGGAAGAGAGGTGAAGAAGAGAGTGCAGGCAGGGTGGAGTGGATGGAGAAGGGTGTCAGACATGATTTGTGACAGACAGATACCAGTAAAAGTGAAAGGGAGTGAAACCAGCTATGTTATACAGGCTGGAGAAGGTGAAACTGATGAAAAGACAGTAGTCAAAGTTGGAGGTGGCAGAGTTAAAGATGTTAAGATTTGCGTTGGGTGTGACGAAGATGGGCAGGATTTAGAATGAGTACACTAGAGGGTCAGCTCAGGTTGGATGGTTTGGAGACAAAGCCAGAGAGGCGAGCTTGAGTTGGTTTGGACATGTGCTGAGGAGTAATGCTGGGTATATTGGGAGAAGTATGCTAAGGATGATGCTGCCAGGTAAGAGGAAAGGCGGAAGGCCTAAGATAAGGTTTATGAATGTGGCAAGAGAGGTCATGCAGGTGGTTGGTGTGACTGAACAAGCTGCAGAGGACAGGAAGAAATGGAAACAGATGATCCGTTGTGGCGACCCCTAACTGGAGCAGCCAAAAGAAGATACAGAATTGCGTAGACATAGTAAGGCCTTGCAGAGTTTAATTATGGTAGCTGCCAAAAAAGCAATTACTGGAAAATAGAAATGAAAGTCTAAACCAACTGTACTAGAATTAGTGAATATACAGAGACAAAACAACTGGAATTGGGATCTTTAGAAAAGGATAGGAACAAATTACATAAAGGGAAGAATACATGCAGAGGAGGAATAAGGTTTAAAAGAAGGCAGGATTTGAATGAGCTATGTAATGTTTGACTGACAATAACTAGATAGGTTATATGTGATGTATAATGTTTGCATCTAAAGTTATGTCAATATAGTTTGTGATGTATACGTTTTGCAACTAAAATTATGTCTGTATGGTTTGTTTTCATTTATATAAATGCATGATTGCCTTACATGTCTTGTCATACATGGTAATGTAATAAACATGTTTCTTGTTTAAAAAAAACAAAATCAAGGAGAAATCTAAAAAACAAAGTGGTGAATGAGGGACCAAAGTCAGGGATGGCTATTGCTTATATGTACTTATACAGTCGATAGAACAATGAGCTTTGCATTCACACACTTTTTTTTCTGTAAGCGATTATTTCTGAAGTTCAAATGTCTGTCCTTACTTAGTGACTGCAGTCCTTTTATTTGCCACAAAACACACAGACATTATGAGGAACAGATCTGGTACCCTATGCTACCCTAATGGTATTGGATTAGAGCCTTAGGAAAAAATCTTAAAATTACAAAGTGTTAATTTTGAAATTTTTTCCCCTAAGGAAATTATCCAGTATCACGCAATGTGTTAATGGTGTAGTAAAGGTCTTTCAGAAGGAAAATATAAAGTATCTTGCAACCTCCAGTCTGGTCACCTCCACAAAATGCCAAAATCCCCATTGTAGCAGCAGCAGCAGTAATAAACAAGTTATAAATTAATTTTAAAGACTGAAGATAACCCAGCTACTTCCAAATCTGAATGATTTTTCTTTTGAAAACAAGTTCCCTTTCATGCCTTCCTCAGCCATGCATTCAGCATGCTTTAGTCAAGTGACTGGCTGTTTCTGATTGGTAAACAACTGTGGTTTAAGACCACACTTTAACTGGACTACAATGGTAAAACTTCCTTTTTCTTACTTGCAACACAGTCTGTGTGCTAGTCATCTGGGCTGCTTTCAATAATCAGTCCTGCAGCATTCAACAGTTCTGTTGCCATATAACTTAGTACTGCACTCATGTGCAATGAGAGCTGGTGTTTAGATCTTTCGCAAAAAATGCCATAGTTATTTTTTACATTCAATATTTTTAATTTAAAATAAAGTAGAAACACACTAAAAGTGGTGGGATGCAGCTCAGCAGCCAGTAAAATGACCCCCACATAACAGTAGAAATTAGAATAATATTGATGCAAGGTACCCTAAATAGAATGCGTAAAGCCTGAGGCAGGCATCAGTCCTCCATTCCAACCATTTTAGCTGCCAGCTGCCTCAAAGTATGTGACTCAGCCTTATGCCATGAGCATTAGAGGGAGCTTGCCTATAAAGAGCAAATATCCCAAGGTCCATCTTTTCCTTTTTTTGGTACCGAGAAGTGGCATACAGGATTGTACTACCAACAACAGAAGGAGCCCTAAAATCCTAAAACAAGACAGGACAACATACAATAAATATATCTCTCTGTAACATTACTTCATAAGTATGTTGTAATTGTTAAAAGCTTTCTAACAAGATAAATTTGGAGAAATGAAAAATGCATAACAAACTTTGAGAGCACATAGTAATAAAATAATAATAATCAAACAGCACACTTGGAACAGCTTTGTACCTATGTATGCAGCCAGTTGTCAAACACATAACATGTAGCAGAGTGCTGGGATAGAGGGAGGAGCCTATTCTGCAGCAATGTTCCCATTACTGGAACATTTGCAGTTATTGTCCCTAGTATTCAGGTTACTGGCTAAGGCTCTTTCCACCCCTATAGTGCCTTTTTTAGGCAAAGTTCAAAGGACAAAACCATCACCGTAACAGATACAAGCATGCAAAATCTGAAGTTAATGCTACTCAATGCTAGAAGTCTAAACCTCAAAATGCACTCTCTCGAGGCACCCCTAAAAATGGAGAACATTGATATCTGTGCAGTAACTGAGACCTGGTTCAAGGCTCCAGAGAGCACCTCTGCAATACCAGGCTACAACTCTTACTACGCTTTTTAGCCACCAAACCAGGACCGAAACACTAAAGGTGGAGGAGTGTCCATATTCACCAAGGATATTCACACCTCCAGGCTAGTTGCCCAACACAGTGCATCTGAAATTCTCCAGGTGTAACTAACACTAGGTAAGACTGCAATCCAAATTGTAGCTTGCTACAGATCCCCCACCATGCCTCAAGATTCTCACTACACCTTTCTAAACATACTGGAAAATATTAAGATACAACCAAACACCCTAATAATGGGTGATTTCAACTACCCTGACATTAACTGGGAAAACTACTCATGTACCAACACCTTTGCCCAGCAGTTCTTGGAATTCATAAATTCCAATGCCTTGGATCAACTAATCCATAGTCCCACCAGGAGCTCCAATATCCTAGACCTGGTCATTACCAACATGGGAAGTTGATGCTCCACACCTATGGTCACCCCCTCGTTGGTCAGGTGTGACCATAAGCTAATCACCCTTGACATCCACATCCCTCCCTCACCTCCCAGAAAGGAAACCTCCATAAAAACTTTCTCCAAAGCCAACTTCATGCTACTCAAGTCAGAAGTGAAACTTCATGACACCCATGCAGATGGGAACTGAAGTTCGACTGCTGAATCCTACACTAAGGCACTGTATGAGCACATTCACTCGTGCATGAATCATGCCATCCCAAATAGAACCAAGATGCTCTCCGCCAAAAAAAGAAAGCCAATCTGGTGGTACTCTGCCATAAACAAACTTTACAGCAAAAGGAAGAAACTGTTGGAGAAAAGAGGAAAATCCCAGGATGCAAAAAACTCCCTTACTAGCCTCAATAAGAAGCTGAGATCCCTCATAAAATCCTCCAAAGCTAGTTACGAAAATAAAATTGCCAAAGATTCCAAAGACAACCACGAGGCATTCTATAGCTATGTCAAGAATCTAAATGGCAATGCTCAGATCTGCTCTGAGCTACAACAGAATGTCATTAAATATACTGATCCCAAGGATATTGCAATATCCTGGCAGATCGATTCAGTGCCAACTTCATCCCCCCTCTCATCCCCTAAAAGCCCCATCTCAATACCAAAAGATTTCCAAATTCCAGTAGTAATGGCTACACAGGTAAAAACTGCACTCTCCAATGCTAAGAGTGCAGCATCCATGGGACCAGACGACATCCAGGGGTGTGTACTACATGAACTACAAAATGAACTGGCACCTCACCTAAGTGTCATGTTTAATCATAGCCTCACCTCAGGCTTTGTGCCCACTGAGTGGTGCACAGCCACAGTTATCCCACTCAACAAGGGGTGATCCACCTTAGATCCTGGGAACTACCACCCCATCAGTCTAATGAGCCTGATCTGCAAGGCCATGGAATGTATTATCATGGAACTTATAAACAAAGACATTGGCAACCTCTAAACACTGGACCCCACCCAGTTTGGGTTCGTGAAGAACTGATCTTGTCTCCTGAACATGATTGACTTCTTCAAATCAGTCTCCAGAGCTGTGGATGAGGGTAAAGGCAGTCCACACAGCCTATCTGGACATAGCCAAGGCCTTCGACACCATCCCCCACTCTGGAATCACAGAAAAACTTACTAAGCAGGGCATTAATCCCTACGTCCCTGGATGGGTTGCCAACTGGCTTACTGACAGAATCCATGCTGTAAAAGTAGCCGACTCCAAATCCAACTCCAGACAAGTGACAAGTGGAGTACCTCAGGGTTCAGTTCTGGGACCGCTATTGTTTGGCATATGCATTTCTGAAGTACAGGCCAACACTAAGGGAGTCTGGCTAACAAAGTTCACAGATGACTGCAAACTGGGAGCCATTATTGAATCCCCAAATGATGTAGATATTCTACAAAAGGGCCTTACAGAAACAGATGCTTGGTGCCAGAGGCATGGGCTCAATGCCAAGAAATGTATAGTTATCCCCTTTGGGAAAAAACATGTACCCGTGAATTACCACATAGGTGGCAGTACACTAAACACCGAAAGTGTGATAAGAGACTTAGGGACACAGCTGGACAGTGGTTTCACCTTCGATAACCACATTGCCACAACAGTCAGGAAATCCTTCTATGTGGCACACCTGATCACCAAGGGCTTTTCATCCAGAAAAAAGGTCATTGTCCCACTGTACTCATCCCTGATTAGACCCATTATAGAATACAATGCCCCATTTGGCATGTACCTCTCAAGACATCTGCAACAACTGGAAAGGCCACATAAATATCTCACAAAGAATCACAAGCCTAAAGCAAATGCCCTATGCTGACCATCTAAAAAAACTCCAGCTATACTCTGTCACATGTTGTTTACTCAGAGGTGATCTCTGCTTAACATACAAGGCCATGTCAAACCCAGAGCTGCTGGACATGCTACACTTAAAGAAATCCCAAACCCTCAGAGTCACATGCTTCAGGGATCTAAACTTTGTCATCACAATGAACAAAACATGCTGGAGAGATAGGTTCCTGACCCAGAAACTCCCCAGACTCTGGAATAGACTGCCCATACATGTCAAGCAGAGAGCCTCTTTGGCCCTCTTCAAAAGGAACCTTGATGATTGGATGGGAGATAGGAAATTCACCCTGGGAATCACGTCAGTTGCCCTGCTAGACAGGGGTCCAGGCAAGTAAATGTTTTGGGAAGAAATAGCCAGGGAATTGTTATGGCTAGGCTTGTATAGGCCCTAGGGCCGATAGCCTAGTACCAACCTATGAACCTATAAGTGTACCCAACTAATTTGTACCATGTTCACTATAAGGACCATTGTTATTCAAGTCCGACAGCAATTAGGGAAGTACAAAGCAGTGTTACCTCAGTTCCTTATTATAAATGAGTAGTCTAAGCATGTCCTGCTGGTCAGCCAATTCAATTCCTGCTTTACCTCTAGAGTGGAAATCAAGTTTTATAATTTTAGGGAATGAGTGAATGGATGTCCATGTAGCAGCATCTAAATATTCCAGTCAGATACAGCCTTGGAAAAGGATGCAGAGTAGTTGCTACTGGCCTGGTGGCATGACAGTTAACCTCACTAGCAAAGTCTAATTGTATTTCTCATAATACAAGATAATGCAGTTAGCTGACCACATAGTAAGGTCTGTTTAGTGACTGGATTATCCTGTCTTATTTTAAAACAGTACCAGCTGATCATCTTGCTGAATGGGTCTGGTTCTCTCAGTGTAATACCTGAGTGACCTTTATACACATCTGTATTGCAAATATTGATGTTCTTTGTGTTTCACTGTTGCAGTCATCACATTTGGGTTATCCCTGCTAGGGTAGCCCTCGGCCGGCCTGAATACCAGAGACTTAGTATTTCTGTGTTGGGTGGTGTTACTTAAGACTGACGTCAGGTCATCAGTGGTATAAAGGAAGGCAGCCAACGCCATTACATCAGTCTTTCTTGTCATGGAGCCAGAAGCAGTTCGCACGAGTGCCGGTCAGCTGCTACCTGAGTTTCATTTCCGAATTGAAGTTAAAGTCTTCGAAAGCTAAGTACACTGTTGGGGATCCTTTTTTCTTGCACTAACTGATGTCAGAAAAAGTTAATAATTGTCTCACCTGTGGAAAGCAAATACCACACTGGGACTTCCACTCCTACTGTGTCACTTGTTTAGGCCCAGACCATGACGTCCCTCATTGTCGGTTCTGTGCTTTGTTTAACGCCAGAACTATTCATCTTTGGGCCCTTATTGTAGCCAGATATTTCCATTTACAGTTCTCAAATTTCGGTATGGCTTCCATAAGCCATCCAACAGCAGACCTTCCAAAAAAACGTAAAGATAAAGACAAAGACAGACTGCATAGGACTAAACCTTCCGACGATGCTACCGCCAAGCTGGTCATCAGTCCTCCGGAATTCAGTGAGGCACTTTCACAGCCGCTGATGCCCGCTTCAGTTAATTTGCAGGCCTCTACTGAAACCCTCTTCTTCGTCTAAGGATCCTGTGGTCATCTCTACCTTAGATGGGTCCGGAGCTGCTGTGCAGGGACCAGCTTCTGAGGAAGTCCTTCGCAACACCGAATCCAGACATGAACCAATGCCTTCTTTCACGGCTACCGTTCTTTATAAAACAACCAAGTTCCTTAGGCCCAGAGGTCCAATCACCCCCAATAAACCAACTTCCAGCCATTCTTTGGCACCTGCTCATTTGCCTCTGTCACAAATGCTTAGAATGGCAGAGGACCTTATCATGCTGATGAAGGGAAGCCAGGCCACTCCCTCAAAAAGAAAGAGATCTGTCTCAAGAAGTTTTGTCTGAACATGAGTCAGATGAAGCTGATGCATCTGACTATGAAGACATGCAGCCCCTCTCTACATATGAGGATTCTGATGTAGAGGAATCTATTTCTTCAGCCTCTCCCCCAGAGGATTTTCCCTTTGGGGAAACCCTGCATACTTTAAGGTTCATAGGTTGGTACTAGGCTATCGGCCCTAGAGCCTATGCAAGCCTAGCCATAACAATCCCCTATTCCCTGGATATTTCTTCCCACAATATTTACTTCTCTGGGCCCCTGTCTAGCAGGGCGACTGACATGATCCCCGAGGTGAATTTCCTATTTCCCATCCAATCATCAAGGTTCCTTTTGAAGAGGGCCAATGAGGCGCTCTGCTTGACATGTATGGGCAGTCTATTCCAGAGTATGGGGAGTCTCTGGGTCAGGAACCTATCCCTCCAGCATGCTTTGTTCATTGTGATGACAAGGTGTAGATTCCTGGGGCGTGTGGCTCTGAGGGATTGGGATTTCTTTAAGTGGAGCATGTCCAATAGCTCAGGGTTTGACATGGCCTTGTATGTTAAGCAAAGATCGCCTCTGAGTAGATGATATGCCACAGAGTATAGCTGGAGTTTTTTTAGACGGTCAGCATATGGCATCTGCTTTAGGCCTGTGATTCTTTTAGTGAGGTATTTCTGTGGCCTTTCCAGCTGTTGCAGATGTCTTGTGAGGTACATACCAAACGGGGCAGTATACTCTATAATGGGTTTAATGAGGGATGAGTACAGTTGGGACAATGACCTCCTTTTTTCTGGATGAAAAGCCCTTAGTGATGAGGTGTGCCACATAGAAGGATTTCCTGACTGTTGTGGCGATGTGGTTATTGAAAGTGAGACCACTGTCCACCTGTGTCCCTAAGTCTCTCATCACACCTTCGATGTTTAGTGTCCTGCCACCTATGTGGTAATTCATGGGTACATGTTTTTTTCTAAAGGGGATAACTATACATTTCTTGGCATTAAGCTTGAGCCCATGGCTCTGGCACCAGGCATCTGTTTCTGTAAGGCCTTTTTGTAGAATATCCACATAATTTGGGGATTCAATAATGGCTCCCAGTTTGCAGTCATCTGCAAACTTTGTTAGCCAGAGTCCCTTAGTGTTGGCCTGTACTTCAGAGAATTAGATGCCAAACAAGAGTGGTCCCAGGACTGAACCCTGAGGTACTCCACTTGTTACTTGTCTGGAGCTGGATTTGTAGTCGGCTACGTTTACAGTCTGGGTTCTGTCAGTAAGCCAGTTGGCAACCCATCGAGTGACGTAGGGATTTATGCCCAGCTTAGTAAGTTTATCTATGATTCCAGAGTGGGGGATGGTGTCAAAGGCCTTGGCGATGTCCAGATAGGCTGTGTGGACCACCTTACCCTCGTCCACAGCTCTGGAGACTGATTCAAAGAAGTCAATCAGATTCAGGAGACAAGATTGGCCCTTCACAAACCCAAACTGGGTGGGGTCCAGTGTTTGAAGGTTGCCAGTGTCTTTGTTTATAAGTTCATGATAATGCGTTCCATGCCCTTGCAGGTCAGGCTTGTCAGACTGATGGGATGGTGGTTACTGGGATCCAAGGCGGATCCTCTCTTGTGGAGCGGGATAACTGTAGCTGTGCACCACTCAGTAGGCACGAAGCCTGAGGTGAGGCTATGATTAAACATGACACTTAGGTGAGGTGCCAGTTCATTTTGTAGTTCATGTAGTACACAGCCTGGGATGTCATCTGGTCCCATGGATGCTGTATTCTTAGCTTTGGAGAGTGCGGTTTCTACCTGTGTGGCTGTGATTATCGGAATTTGGCAATCTTTTGGTATTGAGATGGGCCCTTTAGGGAGTGAGAGAGGGGTGAAGTTGGCATTAAATCAATCTGCCAGGATATTGGCAATATCCTTGGGATCAGTATATTTAATGCCATTCTGTTGCAGCTCAGAGCAGATCTGAGCATTGTCATTTAGGTTCTTGACATAACTGTAGAATGTCTTGTGGCTGTCTTTGGAATCTTTGGCAATTTTATTTTTGTAACTAGCTTTTGAGGATTTTATGAGGGATCTCAGCTTCTTACTGAGGCTGGTGAGGGAGTTTTTTGCATCCTGGGATTTTAACAGTTTCTTCCTTCTGTTGTATAGTTTGCTTATAGCAAGGAACCACCAGATTGGCTTCCTTTTTTTGGAGAAGAGCATCTTGGTTCTATTTGTGAAGGCACGATTCATGCACGAGTGGATGTGCTCGTACAGTGCCTTAGTGTAGGATTCTGCAGTCGAACTTCCAGATCCTGTCTGTGTGGGTGTTGTGAAGTTTGTCATTTCTGACTTCAGTAGCATGAAGTTGGCTTTGTAGAAGTTTTTTAAGGATGTTTCCTTACTGGGGGGTGGGGGTGGGATGTGGATGTCAAAGGTGATTTGCTTATGGTCAGACCTGACCAATGAGAGGGTGACCACTGGTGTGGAGCATCTATCTCCCATGTTGGTAATGACCAGGTCTAGGATATTGGCTCCCCTGGTGGGACAATAGATTAGTTGATTCAGGACGTTGGAATTTATGAATTCCACGAACTGTTGGGAAAAGGAGTTGGTACCCGAGTAGTTTTCTCAATTAATGGCAAGGTAGTTGAAATCACCCAGTATTAGGGTGTTTGGTTGTATCTTAATATTTTCTAGTATGTTTAGAAAGGTGTAGTGAGAATCTTGGGGCATGGTGGAGGATCTGTAGCAAGCTACAATTTGGATTTCAGTCTTACCTAGTGTTAGTTGCACCTGGAGAATTTCAGATGCATTGTGTTGGGCAACTAGCCTGGTGTTGTGAATATCCTTGGTGAATATGGACACTCCTTCACCTTTAGTGTTTCGGTCCTGGTTTGGTGGCTGAAAGGTGTGGTAAGAGTTGTAGTCTGGTATTGCAGGGGTGCTCTCTGGAGCCTTGAACCAGGTCTCAGTTACTGCACAGATATTGATGTTCTCCATTTTTAGGAGTACCTCAAGAGAATGCATTTTGAGGTTTAGACTTCTAGCATTGAATAGCATTACCTTCAGATTTTGCATGCCTGTATCTGTTATGGTGGTGGTTTTGTCCTTTGAACTTTGCCTAAAAAAGGGACTATAGGGGTGGCAAGAGCCTTAGCCAGTAACCTGAATCCCAGAGGTGACAGCTGCATACCATCTCTGGCAAAGCATTGTGGTCTGTCGATTATGTCGTCCCAGGCAGACAGATACTGGATCCCACCAGAAACTTAGCCAATTGTTGAAGTCAAATTATTTTGTCCTTATACTGTGGTATCATTCTGGGCAAAGGCAGGATGCTACTCAGAGCTAGGGTCATACCTGCCTGGACCACATGATCCGAGAGATCTTTCATGTCTCTTTTCATGTAGTCCAGGGAGGTATGTCTCAAGTCATTCACTCCAACATGGACAATGACAGAGTCATATTTACACTTGTGGTGGAGTGACTTGAGTGCATGCATTATGTGGTAGATCTTGGCACCCTACAGGCAGCTGACTGTAATTTTCTCCTTGTTCAGCCTGGTGAGTGGGACATCAGTGTGCCTGACTATAGAGTCACCTATGACTAAAGTGTTGGGTACGTTGTCTTGCCTCAGGGGCTGTTGTTGGGTGGCACACTGGTGTTGTGAGCTATGTGTCACTTTAGTTGTGATTGGTCTTTGTTTGCTTTTCAGCTTCAGAAGTCCTTGTTGCTTGGGCAGGTTAATATTAATGGCCTCCACATATGTGGGTTTAGTGTTGCTATGTGTTGGTGTTGGTAGTGTGGGTTTATAAGGGCTATGTGTTGCTTGAGGTGTACTGCGGGTGTTAACCTTCTCCTCTTGACTGTCTAGCACAATCTTGGGTGGAGAGACCTTTGCTTCCAGTTTGGCTATGTAAGTGTATCTCTCGTAGGTTGTAGTGTTGGGTGGTAGGATGAGAGGGTTGTCTGTGTACATGAGGCAATTGCTGCATTGCCCCAGTATGCCCAGATTCACCAGGTGGACAGGAGAAATCACCAGAAGCTGACCCTTGGACATGCCTGGTTTGGAGCTTTTTTTTTTTTTTTTTTTTGTAAAGTGCAAGAGCTGTTTTCCCTTACATTAGCAAGGTACTTTGCAATTATAGGCTGTTTAGTTCTTATGATTAATTTATCCTTATTAACAAGGAGAGTTGAGTGCTTGTATCAGTTTAAGACTTCCTAGTGAAGCAACTAGAAAGTGGTGTTTAATAACACTACAGTAACCAGGTGGGAGGGTGGAGAAAAAAATTTCTGCCTGACTCACGAGAGACAAAGCTGTGGTCTCTTTTCAAGTTTTAATATGCTGTTAAAAGCAGCATACAAGTAAAACACAAGGCAAATAAAACAAATCACAGTATTCAAAATTGAAAAAGGCAATTAAGTAATACAACAAATAAAAAGCATACTAACCTTTCCCTCATAGCAAAGTGTAACAGAGTCTGGGTGAGCCTTTCTAGTAAAGCTTTGAAATGTTTTATTTTACCCCTTAAATAGAAGGTTTAGTTCCTAGCTCCAGCCGCTCAGTTCACAGATGATTAACCTTAACTGACCTGTTCTATTGACCTGTACTAATTTCTGCCTGACTCACAAGAGACAGAGCTGTGGTCTCTTTTCAAGTTTTAATATGCAGTTAAAAGCAGAATACAAGTAAAACACTAGGTAAATAAAACCTTTGGAAATAAAACAGTGTCTTTAAATTTTCCATAGTATTTCCATTTTCTTGCAGCTGTTTTTTTTCCTCAAGAAGCACCAGAAAAAAAAAAGAAGAATTTCTATGCAGAAGGTCATTGAACAGTTTATCCCTAACATTTTCTGGGAATTATTAGGGCTTGAATGAGGAAGGTCTATATAACGTTATGACTGAGAGACTGTAAAGCTAGCCACATCTGATAAAGTGTAACCCTGTCATGTCTGCAGTCTGAGGCAATTTTATTGTTTTGTTCTCAAAATAAATACCTCTATATTTGCCTGTATTCTTCATGTTGTCAGCTATCCTACTTTATTTCTGTAGTGTCTGATTACTAAAGTACCAGATGTTCACATTCTCTTCCCAAAGCTGCCCTCATGTTTACTGTTTCATTATGAAGTGTACACAGAACCACTCTCTCTTGGACCCTTTTGGAGCAGAATGGTTACAAGAGCATGGTCAGCTGGCGCATTTTATAGAGACATTTACCTTACTCCTGAGCTGTCTAACATATGTTGAGTTTCTTTGGAATGGGTTGCTGAAAGTCAGGTTCCAAAAAATAAGTATCAGTAAAAGGAGATATTGCTAGTCTTTTGAGAGGTGGAAGCTTTTTTACTTTAGCATATCTAGTCTTGAGGGAGAGTAAGGACTTGGTAGGTAATTTAAATTACTCACTATTTAGGCTTAAGATATCATCAAAAGACACATATGATGGAGAACCTTTATTCCATGCATTTGTACCTATGCCAGAGGGGATTCAGTCTGATCTGAATCATCTAAAGCATCATTATTTTCATCCTCATTCACATTAAATGAAGGAGGAGCAAGAAGCCCTTTTCTGTTCTACTTTCAACACCTGAGGAGTGAGATGTAGTGGATGAAGAAGCCACCCAAACCTGCTGCATCAGTTCATAACAAATTCTGCACAGTCCTGATATTTTCAAGTGTAAGAGATCTCACTGATACCTGGAAGCCTGATCTGACATGAATGCCAGTATCGTAAGCATACAATGTTTGGATGTTTATTCGTCATTGGAATAAAAAAGGACATCTTCTCCACCTCCAGCATCCAGTCCCCAGCCACTTGTTCTCTCTAAAAAAATAGAAAATTCAACAGTGGAGCAGACAAAATGTGTACAAGATTTGGAGACTATTGGAATGTAGAAAATGTTGGGTCATATGTAAGATCAGACCATGTTTACAACATAAATCTTAACTTCTTGTTCTCCAAGAAAAGAGACATTATGCAGATTCCAGAGAACAAAGGATCTATTATTTCAGAGAGAAAATGTCCTTAAAAAAGGAAGAAGAAATAACGTTCCCTTTTCAAAATGTCCTGAAATGTGGTTCAGATCCAAAAAAGAAAGAACACTTATCAAAACAGCATAATCCAGGATTTTCCTTTTTTTTCATTTTTATTTTTTCCTTCTGAGTCTGGTAGCTTTCCTGTGTATAGAAACGTGATACAACTTACTTATTTCCACTTGCATTCAGAATCTTGAAATATTTTTTTTCTTTCTATGTGTTTATAAGATCTGATGTTAAGCTTACAATATACAAGTCTTCAAGAAACTTAATTGTTGTAACCTCATGCTGATATGTTCTACTTCCAATGTGTTTATTAAGATTAGTTTTAAAGGATGTCAGTGACTGACAACTTCTGATTTTAAAGGAAGCTTTTTCTATAATCTTCTGAAGTTGTGATATTATGTTATCCGTCATGACTTTTTCTATTGTTGATATTTATGTATGTATGTGTCTTTGTATGTATATATATATATATATATATATATATATATATATATATATATATATACAGATAGATAATATATTACAACACCAGAGGTATCACAATTACACTGTTGAACTGCTTTATGTGTATGTGTGTGTCTTTGTATGTATGTATGTATATATATATATATATATATATATATATATATATATATACAGATAGATAATATATTACAACACCAAAAGTATGTATCACAATTACAATGTTGAACTGCTTTAACATTGAAAAACACAAATAAATGCTAAAACACTGTTTTTTTGCCTCCACATGCCCTACTAATTATGTATGCCAACTCTGGGATCATACTACAGCTGGGAAAGGGTAAAACCCCACTCCCTGTTGTACCAATTCAGTTTTGTGGTCTTGACATTTTCAGTGTTATCTACGTGAGTGGTCAACATTCTGAATAGGAACATTTTTATATATATATATATATATATATATATATATATATATATATATATATATATATATGTGTGTTTGTGTGTGTGTGTGTGTGTGTGTGTGTGTGTGTGTGTCTCTGCATGTGTGTATTTACGATAATCAAAACAGCCAAATGTCAACATTAATAATGCTGACCACAAAAGGTCGGCAATGCAGATGTCAACAGGCACTGCACTATGCATGTGCGAGGAAAATTCTCTCCACATATAAACTAAAAGTTAAAAAAAAAGAGGACATTGTTTTTTGCAGGGAGAAAGCCCCCTGCACCACCCCATGTGAGGGTGCCCTGCTAATTATATATAAAGTAACTCTGCAACTGCACAGTCCCTGAGGAAGAGGCATATTCTCCAACCCCAGAGATTGTCAATTTCTCACACGTACCAGCCATCTACTTTGATCACCAAAACTTTTTGAGAAAACAGATGTCAACATTTGTACCTTCTGACCACTTTTTTTTTTTGCTTACCCATTACCTTACCCATGGGCTGCACCACTGACATCCGTTCAACCACTTTGTTCGAGGGACATGAGAGCCGGGTATTCCTGTGTTTGATGAGAGTCCTGTGCCCAATTTATTCATACCCAGGAATCCCAATAAGTTTTCCATTCCCTGGCAAGAGTCGGGTGATAAGGAATGGTCCAGCTTGTGCAACTGGCACAGATTGGAGAAATGTTGTTACATATACTAATGACTGGACTGGTGAGATGAATAATGTTAGGCAAAGAGCAAATAGTACACATTTAGGAAATTATGTGTCTACCGTCTGTAAGAATCATTCAACCCCTATAAAACAAGATGGTGCCCTGACAACTTTGGAATTCTGGATGCAAGTATTCAGCAATTTGAGGAGTCAGAGTGTTTTGAAGGAAACAAAGAAAGGAAAACGTTTACAACAAATAACAAGGAAGAAAAAGAAACTGATAAGTGTCTGTAAAGAAAATACTTGGTGAAAAGGACACTGCTTTATTATGTAACACACAGATTACAGAGAATGAGATAACATTTTTTCTATCAGAAAACATTCAGTCTACATAAAAAAAGGCATAATTTTTCCAAAAGAGAAGGCAGAAAAAACAGGTGCTAAGGAAGAAATCAAAACTGAATGTGGAAAGATTGAAGGACATTACTGTGAAAAAAAAAGAGAAAGACAGATGTTGTCTACATGACTCAAGTTATGGATGTACAAAGCTAGCTGGATGAGAATTGTATGCTTGCAAATTTAATATGCAATGAAAACAGTGTGATTAATAAGACTAATGGTGATGGAGATCATTCTTTTGTAACAAATAATAGAGCAGCTATTACTGTATTAGAAGTTGAAGACTCTTCAGATCTCGTCAGGAAAGATATTCTTGTAATTGGAGATTCTATTGTTATAGGAACTGATACTTACATTTGCAGAGAAGATAGTGAACATTGAATAGTGTTATGCGTTATGCTTGCCAGGAGCAAAAATAGAAAATGTGAGAAAAGCCTTGGAACGCCTTAATGTAAAGAAGTATGGATCTGTTTTAATTCATGTCGGTACAAATTGTTTCATCTGCAAGGACTCTCTGTTAGTAGGGAACTTACAGTCCTCTTAGATAGTATAGCTCGTAGTAGTGTTAGGACGTATTTTTCACAAATCACATATAGAAAGGATAATCAGGTCACTGTGAATGAAAAGATTTTTGGGGCAAATGCCTGCATGGAAAAAAATGTCCCATTTTAAAAAATGGAAATGTGTAGAGCTTCAGACAGGATGGCATGCATTTGTCAAGATCAGGGAAGAGAATTTTTTGCAGCAGGTATTTAAGCAATAACCCACTCCTGGGTGTGGGTAATACTGGATTTACCCACGGTTGGTGTGGTTTGGTCATGAGGGCGAAGTCCAGCATTACCCACACCCAGAAGTGGGTTATTGCTATTATACAGTGACATTATTTAAGAAAAAAAATACTTACTTTTCTTAAATAATGGCATTGTATAATGCCACTGTGCTGCACTTCCATAGCTGTCCGGTATCCTGGAGCAGTTCTGATGTACTGCGCATGTGTATGCTTACACAGTACATCAGAGCTGTGTGTAGAGGAAGCTACGGAAAAAGAAAGATCTCCGTTGCTTTTTTAAAGTTGACTTGCTATGTTAAACGAGTTAAGCAAGACAGCTTTAAAAAAAAGGAACGGAGAAAGGAAGATCTCTGTTGCTTTTTTTTAAGATATCTCGCTATGTTAAACTCATTTAACATAGCGAGATTACAGCAACGGAGCTCTTCCATTCTCTGTTGCTGCCTAAAACAAAAAAAAGTAAAGACTTATACTAATGGAGAAAGTCCGGGCGACTGGATCTTTTTCCATTAGTATAAGTCAGATTTACTACGTGCACGCTGACCAGTCAGCCTGCACATTTTGGAATATTAATGGGGGGGGGGGGTCATTGTATAATTTGCAATATTTGACACCAGGCAGGGTTTTAGCCAGGTCGATAATTTAACGGTTCAGTGATAGCAAAATTTGATGCATCTCTGATAGCTGTTAATACTAGGAGCATTAATAATAAAGTTATTTATTTATTTATTTATTGTTTGTTTGTTAACCGGGTTAGTCCAGCTGGGCTTGTGGCCTATTTTCAGTGGAGACCCGAGAAGAAAAGCTCCAGTACGTAATATAAAGTACATAGGTTTGTCACAATTACACAGTCTATAGTACTGGTGTTATCACTGAAGATGTAATAATCACAGATCTCATAACTATCTTTTTATTGGAATATTGGCTATGTTTCCACAAGATTGATCATGTTATTATTTGTGAAGTATGGTTAAAGAACAATGATTGGAAGCCAGTTCTGTCAGGGTATAAATGTTTTTACTGTAGCAGACATTCTAACAAAAAATCAGGTGGCGGTGTTATGATAAGGATTCAAGATAGTTATGAGATCTGTGATTATTACATCTTCAGTGATAACACCAGTACTATAGACTGTGTAATTGTGACAATAAAAATGACACTAGAACATATAACAATTGTTGGAGTGTATAGACAGCCAAAGTCAAGTGCTGATGACCTAGAGAAATTCGTACATTTCTTGCATGAAACACAGGAGGGAAGAATAATATTAGCTGGGGGCTTAAATTTACCAGAAACAGATTGGAATAATATTCATTCAACAACATTAGTAAGGAAGTTATTCACTACATAAGTTTGGGAAATACAGCTGCTTCATATTGTAAAAAACCTACCAGGGAACAGAGCGTACTTGACATTGTATTCCTAAAGAAATTACCGTTACTTCAACAATCAGGTTTTACCACCATGGATGTGCAGTGATCATGGGGTTATAAAGGTTAATTTGTTGCTAGATAATTCTGCCAAACTGAAATCTAAACCAATGCACAGAAGATTAATTACAAATTATATACAAACAAAACAGTCACTATGTAAAACTAACCCGAGTCAGGTGTTCAGTGGAAAAACTGCAGATGGAATGTATAAAATTTTAAAAGAGTTGTTTGAGTGCAAACAATCTAAAAAAAAATGTTTAACATCAGGTTCTAGGCATACAACATCAGGGTGATATATTTCCATAAGAACAAGATACCTAATTAAGGTGAGAAACAAAAAATATAAGAAATTGAAGAGAGGTCGAAATACAACTTTAAAAACTGAAATAAACAAGCTGGACAAACACATTAAGCATAGTGTGAGACAAGATAAAGAAAATTTGAAGAAAAGTTATATAAAGATATTGAGCATAATAGGAAACATTTTTTATAGATACATAAGATGTAGAGGGAGTAAAGACATACAAATTGATAAACTGTGTGTAAATTTTAAAATTTATTCTCAGACACAACAGATTATAGATATATTAAAAAAATCTTATGCAAAACAATTTGGCTCCACAGAGGGGATGGTAAGTCGTCCTAGTGACATTTGGGTAACCGCAAAAACTGGAATCAAATTAGATTATATTAAAAAAGAACTGTGCAAACTGGAGCCAAGCAAAGCACAGGGTGGAAACAGAATTAGTAATAATGACCTGAGAACACTTCAGCAAGAACTTGTAGTACCATTATATCTATTACTTACTAGGTCATATAAATATGGGGAGATTCGTCAAGATTGGAGACATGCTCTTATTAAACCTGTCTTTAATGGAAAGGGGAGTAGGACAAACCCAGAATCATATAGACCCTTAAGTCTACTTTCATGTTGTGGAAAAATAAAGGAGAAGGTCTTATTGGATAAGTTATTGTCAGAATTGGATAGGTTGGGACTTGAAACCATATATCAACGTGTATATGTTGTTACTAGATCTATTACCACCTGTAACATGATGTTCTATAACAATATAATAACAGCCATGAATGAAAAAATGTGCTGTGATGTAATTTTTATAGATTTAACTTCAGCATTTTACAGGGTCATACACAAAACACTGATCAGTAAATTAGAACAACTAGGTATTGGTGTACTCTTGATAAGATGGATAGCTTACACATAGGACATGACAATTATCATACAGCAATTGGCCAGGTGAAATTCTTGGTTACAGTCAGGGTGTCCCACAGGGCTCTGTAGTAGGCCCTCCCTTGTTTAGATTGTATGTTTCAGATTTAACTTTTTCATATGAGGTATTCTATAGTCTATATGCAGATGACCTGAAATTGGGTAAACTGATTACATGTATTACAGATAAGGCATGTCTACAAAAGAACTTGACTAAATTGACCATTTGGGCACAGGAGAATAATATGCTGATAAATACAATGAAAACCTAGTATGTGATATTTGGGAGACTTAGATTGAAAGGTGAATATTTACTACAGCACACAGTGATTAAAATGTAGATTCATTTAAGGACTTGGGTATGTGGGTAGATCCAACTTTGAGTTTTTTCTAATCATGTCAATCAAATGGTTAATGATAGTGATAAAACTATAGGATATATAAAAAGATTTATAAAGTCTAGGAAATCAAAAATAACAAAGTCATGGTTTGTTGGTTACATTAGACCCAAACTTGAGTATGGAATAACAGTATGGAAACCTTGTAAGAAAACAAGCATGAGTAAACTGGAAAGAGTACAGTGGAAATATATCGGGCATCCATGAATATGAAAATTTAAGTTGTTGTGAAAGACTAAAATATCTGAACTTGTACAGCGTTTTTTACAGATATCTAAGAGGAGATCTTATTCAGGTATATAGGGCATTTAGAGACAACTACGTCTGGGAATGTTTGGGGTTATCAGAAGTACCAGAGAATCATCAGGCAACCTATGTAGAAGATTCTATAGGAATGAGAAGTGTACTAATTGGTTCTCTGAGAGAGCAGATGATGCATGGAATAGACTACCAAATTACATTAAAGCAAGTACTAGTTTAAATATTTTTAAGAACAACCTGGACACTTATTATGGGAACAAGTGTTTTGGTATATTGGCAGGCTAGAAAGGCATTAATGCCTGTGGTTGAAATATTTGTATGTATGTTCTACTTATGTTCTGATTCCACCAAAGGAGTGTTTTGTTTAATTTCTTTACATGTCTGTATCTTATTGATATATGAGTGCAGGCAATAGTATTTATTATTTATTTATTTAGCATTTGTGTACTGGGATACTATGACAGGGTAAGAGCACTTTTTCAGTGGAGTCCAAGGGAAAAAAGCTCCAGAGACAATTAAATACAATGAACAAACTGTTTACACATACCACGAGTAATTTATGCAATATTATATGTATGTATGTATGTGTATATATATATATATATATATATATATCTCATAGAACTCACTGACAGTATCCTGAGTAGACTCATTTGGTCATTGAGGGGAGGTTTACAGCCTCCTTTTGTATTTATAGCAGATATTGCACCCTAGTTTACATTGGTAAACTTTATGAAGGATTAAAGTAAAAAATAAGAAACTGTTTATTGTATCGGACTTCACTCATAATCAGTATTTTCTCACTGAAGGAAAGTTGAAACATTGTAACCAAGATGATAAAGGGAAATCTGTGTCAGGTGCATTCATTTGATTCCATGTTGGCAATCTTACTCTTTCTGAAGCTGCCAGACTTGCTAATGTGATTAATTTTGCAATTAGTCTAGTCAAGATACTCAGTTCTATCCATAGTACATAGACTGTATGAAAAAGTAAGATGAGAATCTTCTAGAAAAGGTTGATAACTGGTACATTTTATACCATCATGTACTTATGTGAGGACATAAAGAGCCACATCTGTGTAACCACCTTTTATTATAGTTGAACTACCTTAATCTTTGTGGTATCAAACAGGCTCCAAGAAAAAAATCTTTAGCTAAATAATTCTATTCATATATGATTTGATTGCTTCCATAAAATTAATAAAGCTATTATGTAAATAGATTTTATTAATTCTTGGTCTTCTTTTATTTCAGATTTCAGATTCTACGATCAGTAAGATAGTCGGTTGAGCTGTTTTATAAAGGCTAGCTAGTGTTTTTCTTTTTCCGAAAGGGATTGGATTAGGTAGCTCTTTATTGCTTCAGATAACTAAGAGTAATTTAAAATATCATACTTCAACCCATTAATGTTCAAAAAGTGTTAGTCTTCTGATTTGTACCTACCAGTGTCATGTTATCACTTTTCAGATTTATGTAATGTTTTATTTCCAAAATCAGAGATTCACAAAAAATCATGTAACAGATGCTATTATGATAGGTCCATCAGGGCTACCAACCGCAGTTAGTTTAATAAGTAACTGCTGCATTTTCACTTTTATGATACTGTTGAAACCGAAAGTCATACTTTTTGTTATTACTTGCTGCATTATTCTGGTGGCAAGCTTTAGTTCTTCCATAAACATCCCTATGAAGATATTCACTAGTTTTTTTTTTTTGTATCTTTGCAGACTGTTACTAATTGAGACTTGTTTGGCCTCATGAAGACCATATATCAGAAGATCAGTAGCGTCTATGACAATGGATCGAATACACTAAGTATCGAACAGCCAGAAAATCAAAAACAGAGGTGATAGAAACATGTTTTGTGGGGGGCCCCAGCTAAATATATATACTAACTCCGAGATCGCACTACAGTTTGGAAATGACAAATTTCCCAATTTTCACTGTACCGTAATCTCATAAAATGGGTTTCTATCACCAGCGTTTTCGGTTTTCCGGCCGTTTTGATATTTCGTGTATTTGATCCATTGTCATAGACCTGATCAGTACACTGAGACCAGGACTATAAATTTGATATCCATATTCCCTTTCCCTACTGATGCTAAAGAAATCAAGAGTTGGAGTAATAAATGCAGAAAGTGCCAGGAGCTTATCCACTGCATAGGGGATATTAGGAAGGGTGGTTTGGACTCCTAGTTCTTGACATAATGATCCTTCCAGAGCCAGTCTTTATAAGACTAAACAATGCCCTTAATCAGCATCTAGAATTGTCTGGGTTTTCCTCAATGCTCACTCTTTGTGAGTTTGCATGTACAGCATGTTTGCTTGCCAGTATGTTTTATTATTATTATTATTATTATTATTATTATTATTCACTTGTTCACTGGGTAATCCCAATTGCAGATATTTCTGTTTCCAGTAGCAACCCCGGAGTATCCTTTGATTAAATGGTTTGCTCAGGGTCACACATTTTGCAAGTGGAAAATAAGAGAATCAAACCTAGAAATGCAGGACGGGTGCCTTTTGAGTGTTGTTGAAGACTGTTAATTGCAGTCCTCAGAAGTGTAAATACAAATGGAGGGATATTTACTAATGCTGAGACTGCATTATATCAGGGTATCCCCCTACTCTAAGTATCAGTTATTTCAGAGTTATGCTTACTAAGTATAAACTAAACAGTGGTAATGCAGAGGAGCAGCACAAAACCAGGGGGTATGGGGGAACAAAGCCTGCCTGCAAGAAGTGCTTGAAAAGTGCAACACTGAATTTCAGAATTTGCTAGCATTCTATCTGAATCATGATTTATATTTCAAAGGGTCAAGACTTGTGTTATGAGGCTTCACATTTCTGATAGGGAGGCAAAGGATGAAGCTAAGTAACAGCTCATAGACTTCAGTCACCTGAGCTAAATTATACAGTGCAGCATTGTAGTCAGCAGACAGACAGAAGCATAACTTTGGATGAGTTGCACTTTATATATTTCCATCTTCCTAATCTGAATCTGTGTGCTGTCATCTTTCATACATGGAATGTATAGTGTTTGTCATTTACTTTGAAAAAGCAGACATTAGGAATATGACCAAATCATAGTTCATTGCAGCTATAAACCTTGGCCAATAGTTGTGTTGTGAGTATGGGGTAAGTATTAGCTACTGTAGTAATGAAATAGCATATCCTTATAGTATCTTCTCAGATACTTTCCTATTTTGTAGGTCCATGCATCTGGCTGATAAATGGTGGTTGAAGAAGATAGGCATGGTTGTTATGTCTTTAATCCTTCTGGCCTTAAGCCTCTGACTAGTGTTTATAAGCTAGATCTTGTTAATCTGAGAAGGCTGTGTTAACCTGTTTTGTCATACTGTTACCCTTTTTCTGTTCTTTAAAAGTTACTGAACCTTCATAAGGAAACACTGATGATTTTAAGCCTTTAGATGGATTTCCCACGCTTTACAGAAGGCCTTTTTACAGACTTTTATTTGGAGGGAGAGACACAAAGATTTTCCTTGAGTAAGATGAATTGAATCCCCTATTAGGTCAGATCTTTGTAGTGGTATTGAAGAACTGTAGTGATACCAGAGCACCGAATACTAACTGTATACATATGAAAGAGATGTAAAAAGTTGTTAGAAAAAGCAGTGAAGCATAACATCATTTGCATGCTTTGCAAATGCTTTCAGGCTATTTTATCAGCAGGTCCATGCTAGTTTTGCAATAGAGTACAATTTTGTTTTTACTAAAGTGTGTTTCATTTTGTTATTTTTAGCTGTCCAGGAATGTTAAAGCAGAAGAAAGGATAAAGGACCTTTATGTTGAGAACTCTCAGCTCCATAAAGCTTTGGAAATGACTGAGCAGAGGCATAGAGTTGCTGAAAAGAAGAACTATTTACTGGAAGAAAAAATTTCAGGCCTTAACAGGATAGTCAGGGATTTAAAAGCATCATCCCTGCCAGCTTCTCCTCATCTCCACCATTTAAGATCGTAGCTGATGAATCTGTCTGACTGTTGCCAATTGTGAAAACTGTGATGCACTTTATAAGAGCAGAGAACTCTGTTTGCTGCCACTTCAGTATGGATGTAACTAGCCATGTTTCAAACTGTGTATAACCAGCTGTGGATTTTGCTGTCATGTTCTAATACTGTAAATGTTGGCATGTTGGACATAAGATATTAAAATGCCACAGGACAATGTTGTACTTTCACAGCGACCAATTCCCAAGTGATAAACGACCATGACAAGTCAAGCACTGTCTGACACACACAACACTGTTGTGGGTAATGTAACAGTATTACAATAAGGTTTAACACAAGTGAAGCTGCCTTAAAGACCAGCTGGTCTATAAAAATGTTTTTGTCTGCCATATTTATTATCACTATATTTTTATTGTATTGCACTGGCATGATAATGTTCTTGTCTTACTGTGAATGTGAAAAAAATAGAAAAACAAGACAGACTCGCTCTTGTCTTCTGAAGTAAGCAGGGTCATGTGGCTGAAACTGGGGTACACATTTATTTATTTATTTATGTTTTTATGTACATTTTATAAGGGTTAGACCACTGTTTACTCCCTAATTTCAGTCCACTTTCACTTAGCCTTCATTTGCAAGGATGAATCCATTTTCATTCCTGGAAAGTGATAAGTGTTACGGCTTTTTGCACAACAGAGATGGAATGGAAGCAGAGGGGTGACTCATTGCTTGCAGACTTGCTAGAGGTTGACTGGCACCTTTTCATTGTCAATAGTCTGTACCACTTAGTGGTTCATGTGGGGGAGAGCAACCAAGGGCAGAGTTACTGCTGAGAAAGAGAATGCACCACCTAGTGGTTCATGTGCAGAGAGCAAACTGCTGAGAAAGAGAATGCTGCATGTAATCTGCCCTTTCATAGCCACCTGCCATCTACCTCAGTATGTCAACTAAGCAGATAAGCATAATAGAAAAATAAGTACATTCTGAACCTATCCCACTGCCTTAAGTAATTCTAAGCTTCAGTTGCTTTAACAATTGATGTTATGAAAAAGATGACATTTCTTCCCTCAAGTGTATCTAATTATTTTAGAACTTAATTTAAAACTGCATTTGATCCCTATATGTTTTTTGTTTTTGTTACTGATATCAAGATGAGTTTTTATACTAGCCTATTTTGACTTGCTTGAGGAATTCACTATGTATAATGAAATTTAAAAATGTATTTTTTAACAAATTAATATTTCTCTCAGTTTTTATAAGCACTTGTATATATAATTTTAAGAATTTGAATCTACTTCACGTGGTCAGTTTCTGAATGAATGAAAATGTTTTTGAATTGTTCTGGCTTCACTTGTAGAGACCAGATTGTTCTGAGGCACTATTATGATCTAAGTGACTAGGGTATTTTGACTGTGTTTCTAACCAGTAGTAGTTTGTAAACCTCAGACCTGAAATAGTTTAAATTCTTTCTCAGAGTTTTATTGAATAGTTTAATGATGCTTGAAAATGTTTGTTTACATTTTCTGGCAATCTAAAGTATCCCAATGTCTTCCTGAAAATGTCACCAATCGTTGCCTGATTTGCCTTTGTATGACCATGGTAGTTAAGTACAAAGATCTGCTGTCCTCTAAAAATGCATATCTTTATGTTCTATGCAGTTTCATTTTCTTGTTTTTTTTCCAAGGCAAAGTAAATGAAATATCTGTAGGCAAACTAAAAACAAATAAAAATGCTTATATGTGTAGTGTCACTTGAACGTGCCACACATCAATGCCTTACAGCACTACTTTCATTCTGTGCCCACCATTGTATTTTAGCTCAAGGGTCATCATTTGTTTTACAGTTGTGAAAAGATTGCGTTTGGTTCACTGAAGCAAGAAAAAGAAGCTCAATTCAGTGACGTTCTGTAACAAAAAAAGACCTTGTTAAAAAAAGTTTACTTTCAACCTGCAGTTGAAAATACTGTTTTCTGCAGAGGTAACAGAGTCCTTCACACTTCATTGCAAAGAAATGTGTCCATGCACTTCCAACACCTTTCAGATTATATATATATATATATATATATATATATATATATATATATATATGGGTCTATTATGTTTGACCAAACTAATATAATGTCAAATGTAAAACACCAACAAAGTAAGTTCAATCATATACAATACCAAAAAAAAAAAAAAAAAAAAAAACCCAAAAACAATAATGAGAGAGGAAAACTGTTTCCTTTCCTGATATCAAAATTAACCCCCCCCCCATAACATTATCCTCAAATTTGTCTAAATAGTGGAAGTACTATGGGAAGGTTTATTGATGGTAAAGTGTAGGGTTAGGGCTAGGGAAAGGGGGCAGCATTATGATTAAGGTTAGCACCCATTCCTAAAGAGGGCAAGGGGCTACTTCACTTGCACCACCTTCATAATGGGTACTAACCCCAACCCTAACGTTGCCTCTTCCCCAACCCTAACCCTACATTTGACAGTAATTAAATCCTTTCCATAACACTGCCACTATACAAGATAGACTGAGACACACAAACATTCAGAAACACACACAAACAACACTACGTCTATCCCCTAACCTAACCCTTACCCTAAAGCACACAAACACACAACAGCCATCCTTCACTCATCCCCAACCCTAACGCTAGCTCACATACACACACAAGCACACATTTTCACCCATCCAACCCCACTTACCTGTATTGACATTGCGAACCATAGACTTATTCACCATTCAGCCATCTGTACTGTTGACATTAAATCACACTCCTGCATTTTGCAGACAAGAGTATGTTCAGTCAAACACTGGAGAACCATATATATATATATATATATATATATATATATATATATATATATATAGTATATGTATATATTATATATAGTATATATACATATATATATATATGTAAAAAAAATATATAGGGTCGATATTATGAGATCAGCGGTTGGAAACATCGAACACCATATGGTCAATGTCTTCAAACATCGAACTTATAAAAAAAAAAAAAAAAAAAAGTACCCTAACTTAAATATACCAACTCCGAGACCACACTACATTGCAGCAAACAGAAATCTCCCCTTAGCGAGATTTCCGTTTACACATTCAATATTCTCTGCTTTCGCTATTCTCATGTCGACAATATCAGCTTCGATATTGTTGGCTTTAGAGAATATAATATAGACCCATATATATATATATATATATATATATATATATATATATATATATATATATATATATATATATATATGTATATAAGACAACTCTCCTAAAGCAGGGTTCATTGATTCTCACTTTGGCGAGGTGACTAGCTACCACTTTTGTCTTATAAATTCACCCCATAGCACTCACAAATGCTGCTTATGTGATTCTTTTGGCTTTTCCCGGTTAGGGGTCACCACAGCAGAACTCCGGTCCGCTAATGATTGGCAGTGGATTTTTATGGTGCCGAGTTGCCAGCCTGACGCTCAGCCTTCAAAGAAGGCACACCCATTCACACACGCACCTAGCTGCATGTCTTTAAGTGTCACTCTACCGCGGGGAGGACATGCAGACTCCACACAATAGGCGTTCCAGCCGAGAATCGAACGGGAGAGCCTCTTGCTGTGAGACGATAACACTAACTGCTGTACCACTGCAGCATACACAAATCCTACCTGCTCTTGCTTAAACAAAATGAATATCAGAGATTTACACGGAAATGACTTCCAGCACTGGGAGTTTTCACTGCAAAGTGTTGCTTGTTCATGTTGATCATTGTGTCTTTTCTGAGTTATTGTCAATTTAATATCAGGTCATTGTGAAACTCAAAATCAAGAAATTTGCTGCTTCAGACATCTCATTTGTATGTCTTTTTACTCAAGATAACCAAGCTGCGATAATTTGCAGTCTAGTATTTCAGAAATGTTGGTTCTATACATTGTTTTTGTTCAGTAGTACAATTCCACATTTGATGGGCAAGGTATGCTAGAGCAACATTCACTAATTTACATCTGCATGTTTGTGTGCTGAATCAGGCAAGGGGCTCTAATGTAAGTTTCAAGACAGCTTGCAGTGTTACCTACAGAGGTTGATTGTATTAGAGGGAGGGCATTGTCATACAGTTCATTTTTTATGTGCCTATTTAATTCTTTGAAATTGCTTTTTTATTTCCAAACCAGTTAAGGGTACAGTGGGGTCACGTATGCAGCTCCTTTATATACACACACACGCACACGCACGCACATGCATGCACACAGACACGCGCGCGCGCACACACACACACACACACACACACACACACACACACACACACACACACACACACACACACACACACACACACACACACACACACACACCTTTCAACATTCCTCCAAGGCACCAAAGGTTTAAAAACCAGTGTAAGATTTTAAAGAAGTGAGCACTTGACTTCAGATTGTAGTGCTGATGTTTTGCTATGTACTTTACAGGGTAGCAGTTTTCATTTTTCAGAAGTAATAAAAATTATTTCCGTAGCGGTATTGAAATGCACACGATTACTTCAGCATCATGTTAAAGTAGAAAGCAAGTCTACATTTAATGTGTGTTTTGAACATTTCCCATTGAGGATATGTTTCTTTGTAGTTTCACAATTGCCAGTAAGAACTGGTATTTGTGGTAGTAGTAGTGGTTGTAAGAGACAACCAAAATTATGATGAAATGTACTTAAAAAACTCTAAATCTTCTCTTGTTGTTGAAAAAAAATAATGTTCATTTTGCACGTCAAGTATGGATGTTTTGTCATAATACTGTGTCAAAACAGTTATGTGTCTTTGTATGTGACAGTAGTTTTAGATTAGGAAACGTAAGCCAGTCAAGGAAAATGTAACATTTTCTACAGCTCTCCATGTGTTAATGTTAAATTTACTAGTCCTTTTTGTCCTATTTCTATAGTTATTGTTGTACCTGCATTACTGGCAGTGAAACGGGAATGGGGGAGGGGGGAATAAGGCAACTTTATCCCCTCAAGCATCAAGTTATTCTTGTGAAATCCTCAACATCTGTTTTATCAAAAAGTGAAATGGACACACACATTTTCAGTAATGTGGGCAGAAATGAACGCACCCAGAATTTCCAGCATCAGTAAAATGCAAGCTTGGATCATCATAACGCTATTTAGCAGCATATTGAAACTGAGAATTTGCATTGTTCCATCAATAATTCCACTGCTTATCAAAAAAAAAAAAAAAAAAAAAAAAAAAAGCAAAAAAGCTTCAAGGCCTCTACTAATGCTTACTCAAGACTTTGCATCTAATCTTTCACAAAAATGTACTGGACTTTTTTCCTGTCAAAATTGTAAATGTTCATCTGTTCCGAAAATGAGTGGGCAACACTATTCAATAAAGACTGCTTTAAGAACATGCATATTCAATGTTTTGTTAAAATTAGACAAATTCATGTGGTGCCTTTTTTTTCTACTTCATTACCTCTATATACTGTCTTTTATGTTGCTGCAAAGTTTTCAGACAGCAATATGATGTGGAAAAAGTTGTGCTATTGCAGGTCTGGTGGTAAGGTGACATGATTTCACTTAAGAACACTTAATCATTTGTTAATTACTTCATGTTTTACAACGGTTAACATTTCCACTTTAGAGGAATTATTGACACAGTATTTCCCCTTTACATCATGTTATAACTAGATTTCTTACTTCAAAGGTTATTTCTAGTTCAACATACTTTCCTTAATGTGGCCCACCATGCTGTTAAACATGGATTGTGCTACACAAGGGCAAATTTAACCTAATTATGAGCCTTTGTCCCCCCTCATTATTTTTGGAATTCTTGAACAAAGACATTAAGAGGAATGGGAGAAAGAGACCCTGAAGAGAGATTTTGTTCAATCATCGTAGTTTTGGAAAAACAGTAGACCTGCAGCTTGCCTTATTATTGTTGTCTAACAGGTTAGAAAATAAATCTCTTTTTTCTTTGCTATTTTGTTGCGCCACACTGCTGTCTCCAAGGGACTGTTCCATTTGTGGGACATGGACTGTGTTAGGTTTCATAAATGGATACCTTGAGGTTGGGGCTGACTGTAGCTTATACCCCTTTTCTCTGGTAAATTAGTAAAGATTGCTGACACTAGTAATGATTGACATTTGAGTTGGACTTCGTATTTTTCAGAAGAATGGATGCTAATGTAAAAGCTGTTATTCTAGCCAGTTTCTGAATACATAAAAGAAGATAATTTTTTCATATTTTCAGTAATTATGGGCCTTTGCCCTTCCTTACTTTCTGTTTTTTTTTTCTTAGTTGCTTGCTAAGATATTGAAAGCTATGACTAAGTTTTTTTTAAGCCGTGTGCTAATAGCAAAACAAAGTGATTAATCCTGCAAAAACAACTTGATCTACATTGCTGTAGCTACCTTTTTTCTCCTTTTGGTCTTTAGAGATAATCACTAAAAGTGATTATCTACTGGGGTGAGGTGGTGCATGAATGCAAAGAGAAGCCATGATGATCACAATCAAGTGATCATTGCTGCGGCGTGGTTGTGACTTCTGGGGAACAGAGCATAGTATGTGAAAGTTCCAAGTTGATATACATTTGTGATGATTTTGCTTCACTTTATTAACTTGCATGAATTGAAATAGATATACTGGCAGTGTGCAGTATCATACACTTGTGCCATTTTTGTTTTGTTTAATTTTTATATATGTTAGCATCGGGAGTGATATGTCCGGTAGTTGCAAGTGAAGTAGATTACCATACCTATTATTTAACCACTTTTGCAATCACACATGAGAAATTATTTGCAATAACTGTCTATGTGCATGTTGGGGGTGCAGTCTGTGCATGAAAGCAAAGGACAATTGCATGAGTTATTCAAAGCAGTCATTGACAAGGATTGTTTGGGGGAGACGGGATGAGTAGCAAGCAGGGGAACAGCCTGTGTAACAGTCTGACATGGCTCCCCTTCCCCAATATAGGTTTGACCCCAGGGAATGGTTATATTAGTTGTGGGGTGTAGGGGATGCAGTCCTTCTCAATTCCCAGAGCAGACTTGACAGAATCTTATGAGAGATAGGACAGCTAGTTAGAAAGACAAAGTGTGCAAAAGAATTATGCTGAATCATTACAAATAACAAACATAAGAAGCATGTAGACATTCCAGAGTGAGGGGTTGAAATAAATTATTGTTATAACTTTTTTGAACTTTCCACACAATTAGACATTAGAGGTATACATAAAAAATGTATGTCTTTATGGGGAAGGGGGTGAGAGGGCATGCCACATGTGAAAACACATGGTTATTACATGAAAACTACCAAATAAAAATAAGGCTTGCCAGAGACAGTGTATGTGTCTAATAGCAGCAAAACGAAATATAGTACTGTGGTTATGTCTTTTTTTTTCTTCTAGTAAGTATAGCAATTCAAAGAGCTTTTGTTGTCACAGTCTGGCAATGTGCTTAGTATCCACCTTGATGCTCTGCTCAAAGGACTGGCCTCAGGTGATTTATGAAAGTAAACCGCAGTTCTAGGATCATGTGTGATTATTGTTGTTGCTTGGCAGGACAGGATCTGTGAAAGTGCCATATAGCCATTATATTTATGTGATTCCTTCAAAGTCAAATGTAGTTAACCCTATCAGAAGTTCAGGACTCTGTTGGGACAATGTGTGTTTTATACCAAATACCTTATTAGGGTCCTTAATTTTTTGTTGTTAACTATCTTTGTTGACCTGACATACAGCCTGTTATAAACAGCTGATAAATCCAGGTTATCAGAGGGATTCTGTAGTCAAGGTCAGTGTCCACTAGATGCTGTCTGACCTCTGTATAAAAGGGATGGAGCAGCTGATGCACAAACTTTAATGGCTGTTATTGATATATTTTGTTGGGGGGATGAAAGTAACTATCAAAGAGCAAGATGACCATTGCATTTTTGTGATTCCTTCACAGTCAGAGTTAATGTACCCACTCTGAAGAGGCAAAATCCTCTGGGGAAGTATTGTGTTTTATATCAGAGTACCTTATTACAAGTCCCTGATTTTTTTATGTAAACTGTCTTTGGGAAACTGACTTATAGCTTCTTACATACAGCTAACAAAGCCAGTGTTTCAGAGGGTTTGTATTGTCACAGCCCAGCACAATACTTGGTTTCCACCTAGGGAGCATTTGACCTCTGCACAAAAGGTTCAGGGTAGGTGGCGTATGAAAGCAAACAGCAGTTTCAGGATCACACTGGTAGAGCTTTTAGTAGAATCCAGAACAGAAGCTGCTGTTAAAAAAAGTAATAATTAGTAGACCATATAAAATATTGCATGGTAACTATATACTACAGGGAATTTTTCCTTAGGTAGACAGCAATTGTTGGAAGTGTGATGGGGAAGAACGAGATAATTGGAAAAATATTTTCTAGAAGTGTAATGAGTTGGCAGACTTTAAAGATCCCCTGCAGGCTACTCTGTCAAAGATACCGGGTTAGCAAACTGGTGTAACTAAGGAAATGATTTTTTGAGCTATGATACAGAATTGGAATTGCCTAGACATAGTAAGGCCTTCCTGAGTCTAATTATGGTGTCTGCCAAAAAAAGCAATTACTAGAAAATGGAAATCAAAGTCTAAACCAGCTGTACTAAAAGTAATGAATATAGTAACAGAGATAAACAACTGGAATTGGGATCTTTAGAAAAGGGTAGGAGCAAATTACATAGAAAAAAATGGGAATTGTGGGAACAGTGCATACAAGGGATAAATGAGGTTTAAAAGAAGGCAGGATATAAATGTGCTATATAATGTTTCACTAACAATGATTGGGTAGACTATAAGTGATGTATAATGTTTGCAACTAAAATTATGTCAGTACAATTTGTGATGTATAATGCTTGCAACAAAGATTATGTCAATATGGTTTGTTTTCATGTATGTAAATGTATGATTGCCTCTGTCATAAGTGATAATTTAATAAAGATGCTTCTTGTTTAAAAAAACATTGTCAGGCAGAATACAATAAAAATACATTTTACAATGTCAAAGTAAAGTAAGATAGTAACTAAACATATAGTAGTAAGGCTTCTTGTACTAATTATATTCTACACAGATATAGTTAAATAATTATGCAGTAGGATAGCTGTCACAATACAGAGTACTGAGGTATTGACAAAGGGTGGAATGCAAAAGGTTGATTTAATTATGAGATATAAATGAAATGAGTGGTAAAAGAGTTAAGAGAGGCATAGGTAGAAGGTGGGGTGGATGAAGACAGAGTGACAGTTGATAGAGTAGAAGAGAGCAGAGGTATAGTACAAGAGGAGGAAGAAGCAAAGATGTTATACTTATCCTGGAGATGTAGAGCTACAGAGCCAGGATGTTGAGAGGTATTTTCTTAGATGTGTTTTGAATGCCTGTTGGCTTTCAAGAAACCTGAGAGCATGTGTGAAGGCATTTCAGAAGGTTTGAGTTTAAGGAGGCTCCTGATCTATTTTAGGCTTTAGTAATGAAGAACAGGAATTTGTCTTTGGATAAAAGAACTTTGGTAGGTGGTAGTGTTATGGCATGCCTTTTAGCGATGGATACTTATCAGTGTAGTATATTAGACTATAAGATGGTAGCAGGTGACTATAATAGAGGTGATTTATTTATTTATTTGCCTTTGCTAACCAGGAAAGTCCAACTGGGTAATACCCATTTTCAGCAGAGGCCCAGGAAAAAAGCCCCATTTGCTTACATTGCATTATACTAAGTTCCAGTTAAATACAGCGTAGTTATACATTTATAGACATTATACATTTATAGACAGACATTTATAGACAAACAGTAATTACATTTATACATTCTAAGATTTTACAGAGGTGGACATTACTAAAGAGAAAGCACAAGTGCAACTTAGTGGATTGTACAGGCAGAAGTTATGTATAAAAATTGTTTTGTCATTTCAGTGAGAGGTTGAGAGTATTCTGTTTAAGGATAGTATTTGGAGAGTATCATATGGTGAACACAAAGACTTAACCTTCTGATGAGCATGTGCAGGACCAGGATTGGTTAAGATGTTGCTTAAGCAGTGGTTTAAAAGTATTGAGTTTGTTGGAGAGTTTTATTTATGTGGGGATACTATTCCAGAGTTTAGCAATGTACTGGGAGTAGAGCAAGTCTCCTGCACCAGTTTTTGACTTATTTGTAAGTAATAAGAATTTGTTATTAGAGGGGAAGTCCCTTGCTGGACAGTAGAGCAGTAATAAGTTTTGTAGTGAAGGGCATTTTTCTGGATGATAAATGAGTTTGTGTGCTGTAGTTAGCTGCAAGTATGTTAGGTAGCTGTGTAATTCAAGCCAGTTTAATTGCTTTAAGCTATGACAATGGTGGGTCCTATGAAGGAGTTATTTCATTCTAGCAGGAGGCAAGTTTCTTTCTTTGAGTATTATTTAAATTTGTTAGGATAAGAGAGTCAGCAGTAAAAAGGTGGTGGCTAGAGTTTTTCTTGCAGTATCTGCAAGGAATCCATTGATCCTATAAAGGGAGCCTAGTTTCTGGTGCGTAGATTTAATTTTGTGCATTATATGCTGGTCATACTTCCAACTGTCATCTATTATAACACCTACAAGTTTACTGTGAGTTACATTTTCAGTGACAGGATTATTTGTTGACTTTATGGTAAAAGATTGCTTTTGATTTGGGCAACTTTTTGAGGTAAAAAGCATTACCTTACTTTTCTTGGAGTTGAGTAGGTGGTTTGTTTCTTTGAGCCAGGTTTCTACAGAGGAGAAAAATTTTTGGGTAATGTCTTGGAATTTATTTATTGTTGAGGCAGCACATATTAATGTTGAGTCGACTGCATACTGAACTAAATTAGCGCTGTGAGTACAGGTGTGGAGGTCATTTAGATGTTTAAGGGCAGAACATGATGAGTTCTAAAGGGGAGATTTGCAGCAAAGCAAGCTATTTTATTGTAGTATTGTTCCAGCTTTGTTTATGTGGACACTTGTAGGTTAGTAAAAGACTGAAAAGGCATACAGTTGGGTAGGTAGGAGGTAGGCTTTAGCTATGTTTTCTCTAGTCCTCTTTGTTAGGTATGGTTTTGTTCTATACAAGAGACTGAGCTTTGGGAGTTTATTTTTTTAATAAGCATTTAGAAGTGTAGGTCAAATTTCAGGTTGTCATCAATTGTAATGCTTAAGAATTTGGTTTTATGAACCTGTTCAATCAGAGTGTTATTTAATGAAGTGAATTTGACAAGATTTTTGCTTTGGAAGAATGTTTTTGGGGTGAAAAGTAGTCACGTCATTTCAGGGCGGGTTAAGTAGGAGTTGTGAGTTGTCTATGGGCATAAAAGATTCTTGTATAATTTCTTGACATTCTTGTAGGTTAGAGGCTATGTAGATATGTGTAGAGTCACCTGTATATTGTACAAAAATTGCATGCTTAGAAGCAGTGTGTAGATAATTCATAAATATATTAAATAAGAGGACTCCAAGCATATAGCATTGTGGCACTCCTGCAGTAATGGGTAGAAAAGAAATGGATTCTAACTGCCATTTGACTGCCTGGAATCTGTTAGGTGGCTGTTAAACCAGGAGTGGAAAGAAGGGGGGAGACCCAAGGAGGAGAGGCTTAGTGATAGTTTATGATGACAGATGGTGTTGAATGCTTTGGACAGGTCTAGGAATAAGGACAATATTAGGTTTCTGGTATTTCTGTTTTTATTAATGGTATCAGCAAAGTGAAGTAGGGCAGTAGTGGTAGTATGGCTGAGACAAAAACTATGTTGTGTGGGGGAGAGTAGATTGTTTATGGTAAGGTATTGATGTAATTGGGAATGGATACACTTTTCTAAAATTTTTGATAGTGATGACAGGATGGCTATTGGTCTGAAGATGGAGTAGTCAGCAGAAGGTCCTCCTGTATGAAGAGGAAGTATGTATGCCTCTTCCAAATGTCTGGGATATGGGATTCTAGAATGGAACTGTTTATTAGTATAGATACTGGATCTGAAAGCTTCAGCTGCAGTTTTTAGGAATTCAAGAGGAAGGTCTGCAGCAGAGCTTGTAGTTTTTAGTTTTAGGAGTTATTTTCTTGTGGTGGAGGTAGGGACAGATTTGAGATTGAAGTGAACTTCGATGGGGTTTGTTGGTGGTGGTGGGGGGCTGGTTTGATGGGGTTGTCTTTGATAAGTGAGACTACAGCTTGGAGGAAATATTTGTTAAAGTTATTAGGGACTGTTGATGACATGTCTTCTTGGGAGGTAGTGGGTTGTTGTTGTTGGCTTGGATTTGGTAGATTTTGGGCCAGTGATTAGATTTTTTAGGATTATTTTGGTGTTACTGCTGTAGGTTAAAGTAGTGGAGTTTTTGTTTAGCCTTATATTGTGTTTGGTTTTATTTCTTATCTGTCTGTAATGTAGAAGCTTTTCCTGGAATTTGTTGGATATCCTGCTTTCCAGGTCTTGTCTCAAAGCATCATTATTTGGCCACTGTTATTAGATTGCCATGTTGCTGGATTAAGTTTAACTCTTTTTCTCCAGATAGGAGAATGTTCATTCAGCATATTGGTAAAGGTTTTGTTAAATTTGAGGGTGTCTTATCTAAAGGAAGATTTTTTAACACATTCTAATTGTACTGCTTGAGAGAGGAGATGAAACTGCCTTTATTAAAATGAGATAGGTTACTCACATTCTTCTGTGTGTGGTGTTTTACTGGTTTACATGCAAATTTATTCACAAAACTGGGCAGATGGTCACTTAGGTTGTCAGACACTATGCCATAATTATAGATATTATTGGGTTTCATTGAGAGAATCAAGTTTAGAGTAGCAGCCTTAGAGGAGGGCTTGTTATATCTTGTTGGTGTATCGATGAGCTGAGAGAATACTGATGGTGGGGGTATCAAATACCGTTTAGGCCCAGTCTATATTAAGGTCCCCAATAATAGAGGTTTCTTGGGCTACATTGGTAGATACCTAGGACAATATGCTCTCTGCTGTGCTGATGTTATTGCCAGGCAGACTATATGAGGCTATGATACATATGGCCTTATAAGAGTTTAGCTTGAGTAAGGCAATAAGAATCTCTGCATAATCAAATGAGGGATACTTTTATTGATAAAGGGATACATTCAGCTGTTTTGGGCTCATAATAGCTACCCCACCTGCTTTTTTGGATATATGGTATGCTTAAAGGATATTGCATCTTGAAGGAAAGATTTCAATGTCTTTGACTTCAGATTTTAGCTACATCTCTGTGATACCAAGGATGTCAGGGTTGTAATGAGATATGAAAGCATGCAGTTCAGTTACTTTGTTACAGATGCTTCTAAGGCTAATGTCTATAAATTTTAGATTTGTTTTACCCAAGTTGCAGGAGTAAGGTGTTACATTATTAATGGTTATGTGGGCCATTATGAGAGAGGCTGTTCTGGTTGGACCAGGGTTAGATTGAATTTTGCCACACAGTTGCAGACTGGATAGGGATAGCTGGAATATACAATGATACTTGGTTTTAAATTTGTTCTTTGTGACTAATTTGTGAGTTGGATTATTTACTTTTATATACATTTGTTTGAAAAGGTGGATGTGAGATAGGTCATAAATATTGTGGGCTATACTGAATGAAATATCAGTGTAATTGCCATTGAGAGCAATGAACTGAACATTGGGCATAAGACTAGTGCTGATAGGTGTACGATAGTTGGTTATGTGTGCAAGAAAGAGGGGAGAAGCGACTTGTGGTACCTTGAATAACATGCTGATTATTGCATAAGTGTTTAGTTAGTGAAATTATTGACAGGATACTGATAGAAGGCTGGATAGGGTTTGGCTGGTTGTGGGTTGGGTGAAGAGGTAGTGGTTGTTGAGTTACATTGTAGAAAGAATCCAGCTGAAAGAAAGGAAAAAGGGTAGGAAGTGGTTAGTCGGCGTGTGAAGGAGTGGCAAAAGTATGGAATGTAAACTATTTTGTGATTGGTGCTAATGTGGTGAGTGAACATAAGCTTAGGATAAGTATAGAGGATGTGGGGGTGGGTGGGAATTGAGGGTAGGGGTGAATAGTGGGGGTCAATCAATCAGGTACTTCAATGGACAGCAGTTCATAGGAGGTTACTAGGCTAATGGCCCTGGGGCCCTTTCAAGCCTAGCCAAAAGTTTATCCCCAAAAAAGAAACCTTAGTCAGCACCTGTTGCCCCTGTTAATGAGGGACAAAGGTGGAACCCTTGGGACAAATTTGTGGTTTCCCATCCACTCATCAAGGTTGCACTTGAAGATGGTCAGCGAGGTACTCTGACATGTTTGGGAAGTCTATTCCAGAGACAGGGCAGTGTCTGAGAGACAAATCTGCCAGCAGGTTTTGTTGATGTTGGATATTAGATTTAGGCCTTCTGAGTGGGTAATGCATGAGGAGTTAGATTTATGGATATGGAGCATCTCTAGTAGGGGAGGATCTGATATTGTCTTGTAGGCGAGACACAGATCACCTCTGAGCAATCTGTACGATACTGAGTAGAGTGATAGTGATTTGAGCCTGTCCACATAGGACAGGTGTTGGAGGCCATGGATTCTCCTTGTGAGGTATTTCTGTGGTCTTTCCAGTTGGTGCAGGTGTTTGGAGAGGTACATAACAAACGGAGCATTATACTCAATTATAGGCCGAATGATGGGGGAAGAGTACAGAGAGGTAATAACCTCCTTTTTTCTGGATACAATCCCTTCACTTATGAGATGAACCAAATAAAAGGCTTTTCTGACCACTGCCACTACATGATGGTCAAATGTGAGATTGTTGTCAGCCTGAGTACCCAGGTCTTTCATCACAGGTTGTGTGCTTAGCGGGTTGCCATTGATGTGGTAATCAGTAGGGGCCATGTTTTTGCCAAATGGTATGATAATATATTTTTTTGCATTTAACTTAAGGCCATAACTTTGGCACCAGTCATTTGTTGCTGTGAGACCCTCCTGCAGTATGTTAACATCATTTGGGGAGTCATTGACAGCACCCAGCTTGCAGTCATCTGCAAACTGGGTCAGCCACTAAAGAATTTTTCATTCATTGGCATCCAGCATTTTTTACATTTGAAGACTTATAGACCTGATTGGAATTGCCTGAGTGGTTCGTTTTCTTTGGAGTCAAGCATACAGCCAAAAGCAGATAGTAAATAAACAGACTTTATTTTGATAAAAATAACAGACCGGTTTCGGCAAAATTATGCCTTCTTCAGTGTTGGACAAACAGACACACAGAATACAATTAAATATACAAATTTATACTTTAAGCTAACGAATGAGCAACTGGTATGCTACTGATGCTCATGAATAATGCATGAAAAATATAAGAAAACAGAATGCAAGAGACCAAGGCTACTATTCTGACATATAATAGGATATTACAAACAAATCATTATAGTGATTATTATTGTAGAGTTTTTAGTAGATCTTGATATACATTCACAGCATGGACCTTGAAAGCATACTCTCTGGATTATGTGCCGATTGGGAGGATATAGGGGTCTTTGGGATCAATACCTCACCAGGCAGTAATCCAAGTAGTACTGACCAACAGATGTCATCTGATTGTGATTTATCCTTCCTCTCCCTTACTAAAGGCGGATGCTGGATATTTGCAAGAATTTGTTGATTATTTGAATGGTAATATCTGGGGCATTGAATTCTCTATAACTTTTGATTTACAGACTATTAACTTTCTGGATGTAACTATCTCAAGAAATCCAGACCATACTTTGGCCACCAGAGTGTTTCGCAAATATCCTCAATATAACACCTTATTACATGCTTCGAGTGTGCACCCACGCCATACCATTAGGAATATCCCGGTATCACAATTTATGCGTATGAAACGCCGTAGCTCCACCAAATCAGATTATGATGTAGCTAGTCTTGATTTATGTCATAGATTTGTTAGCAGAGGGTATAAACCTGAAGACATCAGCAAGGCATGGGCATGATCCTCCCAAATAAACAGAAAGACATTGTTGGACTACAAGATCCCCTCTGGAGATTCCCGGACATCCACTATCAGATTTATCACAACATATGGCAGGAATTATTATATCATTAGGGATATCATAAATAGACATTGGAACATCCTACTGGCTAATGAACAACTCAGATCGGTTCTGGGGGAGGAATGTCAATTCTCATATAGGAAAGGAAAAACATTGGGTTCCTTATTATCTCATTATAAACACACAGGTAGTGGGGGAGCAATTTACAAACAACTTACAATAACAAGACATGAACTGTTGGGTACCTTTCCGTGTGGCCATTGCGGCTCTTGTAAACAGATCACCAAGTCCAAGCATTTTTCCAGCCTTAATACCAGTAAGGTTTTTGATTGTAAAATCTTTGGTAATTGTAGTAGTGACTGGGTTGTCTATTTGGCCTCATGCCATTGTGGGGCGTTTTATGTTGGCCAGACCTCTAGGCCACTCAGGACACTTATAAATGAACATCGAAGTGACATTAAAAATAAAAAGGAAACAAATGCTTTATACCAACATGTTTCAAAACATCAACAAGCACAGTTTATGTTTATGATCATAGACAGAATAGTTGGTGATCGTAGTAATACACAAGGGTGGCATGGTATATTGAATCATAAGGAGAAATATTGGATAATTAGTTTGGGTGCACTTTTTCCACCTGGATTCAATGATCAAATATAACCACAATTTTATGGAGAATGATATTTATTCATTCCTCACATTAATCATTATTGGTGTCAGGTATAGTATAGTTTCATTTTCTAATACGATTTAATATTTTTGTTATTGATTGGACATACATGTTTGTATATCATAACCACATTTATTATGAGTAATAATATATGTTAGTTGTTTTAGTTAACAACCATATACTTTACAGTAGGGAAGTGGGTCCTTACTGGTTGGATTTATTATATGTGGGTAAAATATTGATATCTCATGTATGCACATATAGTGTATTTATGTATTATTATTATATTTATGGTTCTATATATACCTTCATCATTTAATAAATATTGTTCTTATTATGGGTTTAACATACACTATAATGATTTGTTTGTAATATCTTATTATATGTCAGAATAGTAGCCTTGGTCTCTTGCATTCTGTTTTCTTATATTTTTCATGCATTATTCATGAGCATCAGTAGCATACCAGTGTGCTCATTGGTTAGCTTAAAGTATAAATTTGTATATTTAATTGTATTCTGTGTGTCTGTTTGTCCAACACTGAAGAAGGCATAATTTTGCCAAAATTGGTCTGTTATTTTTATCAAAATAAAGTCTGTTTATTTACTATCTGCTTTTGGCTGTATGCTTGACTGCTATCTCTGCTGGCCAACTGTGTTTTTCTATGGTATTTCCCGGCTGTGCATCACCCACGTGCACAGCAATTGGTTTTGCCTCGTTTTCTTTGGAACTGCGGTGAGAGCATGGGTAATAAAGAATTTTTCGTTCATTGGCGTCCAGCGTTATTTACATTTGAAGACTTATAAACCTGATTGGGATTGCCTGAGTAGTTCGTTTTCTTTGGAACCACGGTGAGAGCATGGGCAAGCATTGTTGAAGTGGGTCAGCCACTGGCCACTTGCCTTTGCCTGGACCTCTGAGACATAGATGCCAAACAGCAGGGGTCCCAGGACAGATCCCTGGGGAACACCACTAGTGACAGGTCTGCTGTCACAGGTGGTGGCACCTATTTTGACCTTGTGGGTCCTATCGGTGAGCCAGTTGGCCACATACCTGATGAGACAGGGATTTACACCAAGTTGAGTTAGCGTTTTGATGATGCCCAAGTAGGGATTGTATCAAAGGCCTTGGCCAAGTCAAGGTAAACTGTATGTACTGACCTTCCCTCATCCAGGGCCTTGGTGACAGTCTCAAAGAAGTTAACCAGATTCAAAAGGCAAGATCTGCCCCTGACAAATCTGAATCGGGTGTGGTCAAGTGTTTGGAGATTGCCTATGTACTCGTTTATGAAATCCATAATAATATGCTCCATGGCTTTACAGATCAGACTTGTCAAGCTAATGGGGTGATAGTTTCCCAGGTCAGTAGTGGTACCACCTTTGTGCAAGGGGATGACAATGGCAGTTCTCCCCTCTGTTGGAATGAAGCCTGTACTTAGGCTGTGGTTGAATAAGGTGCTCAATAGTGAAGATAGTTCTTGCTGGAGATGGTGCAGAATACAGCCTGGGATAATATCAGGTCCCATGAATGCTGTGTTCTTTGCCTTAGACAGGGCCTTTAACACTTGATCTATGGAGATGTGAGGTGCGGGACAAGTATCGGGGATGTTGAATGGGCCTTTGAGGGGGATAGGGGGTGAAGTTTGCACTGAACCTATCAGCTAGCAGGTTGGCTAATTCAACAGGATCAGTGTAAGTAGTACTGTTAATTACTAATTCGGAACAAACCTTAGCTTTGCCATGAAGGTTCCTGACATAATTGAAGAATGCTTTGTGGTTTCCCTTTGTTTCAGAGGCTTTGGAGGTTTTCACTAGTGATCTAATTTGCTTGTTGAGCCTGAGGAGGGAGTTTTTCCAATTTGGAATTTGTTCCTCTTTATTCTTGGACAACAGTTTCTTCCTTTTGTTGTAAAGCCTGTTGATAGACGATGTCCACCAGACAGGTTTGTATTTCCTTGAGGAGCAGGTTTTAGTTCTGTTGGGTATGGCTGAGTCCGTACAGTTGTACAGATGCTTGTATACTGCATTGACGTACTGTTCAGCATAGTTGTCTGCATCCTCTGATGGGGTGGTGGTGTGAAACTACTGATACTCTCCTTTAGGAGGTTGTAGTCAGCTTTTGAGAAGTTTTTTAGCTTGGTTAAGGCTGGGGTGGGGTTGGGTGGGATAGAAACTTCGAATGAAACATACCAATGATCTCATCTCACTAGGGAAGAACATACTATGGGAGTGGTGCAGCTGTCACCCATGTTGGTGAGAACCAAGTCCAGAATGTTATCTCTTCTTGTGGGGGATGAGACAAGCTGGAGTAGTGCGTTAGAATTGATGAAGTCAAGGGATCATTGGGTGGGTGCAGTAGTGCAGGAATAGTTCACCCAGTTACTTCCACCACAGATGGTTTTCCACCAAACACAACATGGTAGAATGTTTATGGATATAAGGTCTTTGAATTCTGTTTGAGGTGAATGACATCATTTAATTTTATTGTTATGGGCTTTATTTGCTTTTTCCAGGGAACTTTTGCACTGCTAGAATAAAATATACTGAAATGTTAATTTAGCATCACTGTAAACAGTATAAGGCATGTGGGTGTGGGTGGGGTATCCTTTCAGGAGATTCAACACTACAGCACTGAACACACTGATGCAGAAGTGAGGGAAAACAAGATATTTAATCAGATTAATTAATTTAAATTGATATTGCAATTTGTAATCATCTCTTGCTCATAATAGCTTGCTGCAACCTGTTGTTTTTGTATACTATTACACACTGTGTATATTGTGAGTACCTACTAGAGGGCTTTGTAAATATGTTTGACTCACATCTGTTATGTTCTAGCTGTGTCATCTGGAGTTTTTCTCCCTGGGTCTTCAGTGAAAATGGACATATATCCAGTCGGACTATCCTGGTCAACAAATGTAAAATAAATAAATAATTTCATTCTTGGAGACTACCATGTATAGGTTTTTAACTGAAGGTATTTCTCCTTTTGTGCTTTCGCAACTGCAGTGAAATTCAGCTATAGATGTTCCCATAGTAGTGAGATTCTGTTAACTTTTGCAGCAGAAATTGTCAGGGATACTATGTGTTCAGTACAATAGGTTTTGACTGAAGATATTTCTCCTTTTGTGCTTTTGCAAACAAAGTGAAGTTCAGCTGTAGAATTTCCCTTAGTAGTGAGATGGTATTTCAAAAGATACTTGCTTTAAGTGTAAGTGGTCAATTGCACTGAGAGCAAGTCTTCTGGAATGAGGCCCAAGTCTGAATGAAGGAAACTTGTAATTTTACAAATAGTAAATACAAGTAAAAATAACAAGCAAAATCTCCTCCAAGTAGTCCACAGCAGCTGATGTAAAACATAAGTTTTAATGACAGAATAAAATACAGATAAGTGCTTTTGCAGTAACCTTCATCAGATCTAAAATGCATTCCAAAACTACAAACATGAAAGTGCAAAAGCAATCACAGTCAACAAATCAGAACAAAGTGCATCCAATATTATTAGCTACCATAGTAACTACACAAGTACATATTTAAAGCTACAAACACTCTAGCACTTAAAACCATATAGTGTATGCAAAATCAAGATAAATGTAAATATGAATGTCTCAAAAAGCATATATATGTATTAAAAATGTCTTAAAAATGTATAAATGCTAAATGAAATATATCTAATAAAACTAACGTAGCAGGGAAATATACATAATGCTTATTTCTTTTTCAAAGGTCTTGCTCTTAAAGTAGGTTGTGTAGATATGCTGTCATTCAACCCAGGGTAGTAGTGTGCTTGTAGTAAAAAAATCCACTTAAGTTCTGCCTGATAAGTTCTGTTCACAAGGTCTCCCTTATTGATGTTATCATAGATTAATTCTAGTACTACAAACCTGAAAGAATGTTCCATGCCTGCATTTATCATATGTTTTGCCAGTGCACTATAGCTCATACCCCTACGTGCACAGTATAAATGGCCACAAATGCGCTCTCGTAGGCACCTATTCATTTTGCCTACATAAAACAAACAACAACCATTGCATAATGCAAGGTAGACTAAATCCTTGGAATTACAATCAGCTGAGGCAGATGTGAAAACTCCCTGTTATTGTTGGGATGTATAAAGGACCCAGACACATCAATATACATACAATAGGAACAACTATTACATCTCCTCATCCCATAACCAGATGTAATCCCATTTAGTTGGTTGGTTGATTTAGGATAACATAACTTATGTTTTAATGATTTCTTATTCTTATATCCAAAAGATGGTTTATCACCAACAATCCTGTGTATGTCCTGGTCTGCGTGTAATAGTGTCCAATGTTTGTAAATAATATCTCTAATTTTCTTATTACTAGAGTATGTTAACCCAAAAAAGATCGTACTTCCTTGGTCATTCCTTTTATGGTCGGGTGTGATGTCATCACATCCAAGTGGATATCACACACAAGTGGTGTCGAAAAATATGGTCTCCCAATATTCACCCTATCAGCCCTAACAGTATCATATTCTATCAATCTTTGGCACTGTAGCCCCTAGAAATGTAATCAGACTTCATTTTCAAGAGCCCTCTCTCAAAATCCTAATTCCTATTGTGCAAACGGCTGGTACGCAGGCCTTGGCCTTTCAATGTGTTTTTAAAAATATGTCGTAGATGCATACTCTTTCAATGTACATAGGTGGGCCTACAAAAAGAAGTTATGTCTTACCATAATGTTCCATCTGTATTGTTGATCCTCGTTCAGTCATTACACATGGGTATCGGTTCCGAGCTCGGAACCGAGCCGGCCATTTTCCAAGCTCGTGTCAGCTTCAAACTCTCGAGCTAAACTCTTACCCACAATCCCCCTCTCCCTGTTACCTCAGATTGAGTTTGCAATTTAAAGAAGGTAGAGACTACCTCTGGTCAAATAACCTAAGAGAACCGGATGGTGAGATCCACTAGAAACTACAGGATGGGGAAGGAGGGAGGGTCGTAATGACTGAACGAGGATCAACAATACAGATGGAATGTTATGGTAAGACATAACTTCTTTATCTGATATTGTTAATCCTCGTTCATTCCTTACGCATGGGACAGAGTCCCTAGGTACCTCAATATCTTGGAGGCTGTCATGGAAGGACATTCCTGAGTTCCATAGAACCGAAAGATGCTCTTCCCCTGGAGGCCAAATCCAATTTGTAATGATTGATGAAGGTATGAGGTGTAGCCCAAGTTGCAGCTGCACAGATGTCATGTAAAGAAGCCCTGGCATGGAAGGCAGCAGAAGTTGCCACCAACCTTGTTGAATGAGCTTTCATGGTAGTAGGCAGCGAGATATTACGCTGTGTGTAAGTAAAGGTCACACAGTCCTTCAACCATCTAGCTAATGTGACCTTAGCAACAGCAGATCCTAATCTAGGTCCAGAAAAAGCCAAAAACAACTGGTCAGATTTACGAAAGGGTTTAGTCCTGTTTAAGTAAAAATGGATTTGCCTATATATATCTTGGGTATGTAGGCAATACTCTCCTCTGTTTGAATGATTGGGAAAGAAAACTGGTAATTCAATGGCTTGCTTAATGGACATTTCAGAGATCACTTTAGGCAGAAATGACAGATTAGTTCTCAGAGACACTCTATCTATATGAAAAATCAAGTATGGACTCTTGATACATAAAGCTTGAAGTTCAGAAATACATCTGGCAGAAGTAATAGCAACCAAAAGCAAGGTTTTCCATGACAAATACTTGAGGTCACAAGAAGAGGCTGGTTTGAAAGGTGCCATTGTTAGAGCTTGTAGAACTAATGATAAAATCCCATGGTTGAATAGGTTCTCTAAAAGGTGGCTTCAGATGATTCACACCTTTTATGAAGGTCTTGCACAATTTATGGGACATAAGAGAGGAATCTTGGACGCCCTCATAAAAATTAAAAATTGCAGCCAAATGAACTCTAATGGTAGAGACCGATAGACCCGATTGAAACAGGTCGGCCAGATAGTCTAGTATTAACGACACTGGTGCTGAAAAGGGGTCTACTTGTTTATCTTTCATCCAACAGGTAAATCTTTTCCACTTGCTCAGATAAGTAATTCTAGTGGAAGAATTATGAGAAGCAATGAGAATATCATGTACTGGTAAAGAAAGATCATTCTGCCTGGCAATCAGGGGAATTGGAGTAGCCAAGCCATTAGCTTTAGGCTGTTCAGGTTGGGATGAATCAGGTTCTGTGGATGTGAGATCAACTCCGGGGTTGGATGGAGAATCCATGTTGATCTAGTAGGTGAGGCCAAAGGAAGGGGAACCAAATCTGTCAAGGCCAATATGGTGCTATGAGGATCACCTTGCTCTTCAACTGCCGGGCTTTCTTCAAAAACTGGGGAATAAGGGGAAAGGGTGGAAATGCATAAAGAAGACCCGAGGGCCAATCATGGACTAGAGCGTCCCTGGGTGACTGTCCCAGAGGGGGAATCAGGGTGAAGTAGTTGCTGCATTTGTAGTTGGTCGGGGATGCAAAGAGGTTGCAGCAAGGATGGCCCCAGCGGTGGAAGATCTCTGCCGCTATCAAGGGATTCAGGGACCACACCTGCTGAGTCTGTCTGCTATCACATTGGAACTCCCGGGAATCTGCATTACTAGAAGAAAATGGTTGGTAGCCATCGCTCATTGCCATATCCTCATGGCCTCTCGACAAAGGGGGTAAGATTTGGTTTCACCTTGCTTGTTGTTGTATCAGACCACCGCTATGTTGTCTGATTGAATCGCAATTGTCCCAGACAGCAGCAGGGGATGGAATGCTTGCAATGCCAAAAGCACCACCCTCAGCTCTAGAACGTTTATATGCAGATGGGCCTCCAGTTGGGACCAAGTGCCTTGGACTGTCTGTCCCTGACATAGCCCCATCACCCCATCAGGGAGGCGTCCGTGGTTACTGTGGCCTTGGGTTGCTGGGGGGAGAAGGGGCGAGACCATTGTGAGAGATTGTGTGTCATCCACCAATTTAAATCCTGTTTGCACCTGTGGGTTACTCAAATCATGGCTGAAACAGGATGCTGAAAAGGGTACCATTTGGTGAGCAGCAGCCATTGTAAAAGCCTCATGTGAAACCTGGCCAGGGGAACAATGGTGATGGAGGCTGCCATGGTACCCAACAGCTGTAGAACTGAGTGAGCCGTGGATTTTTCCTTTGAAAGGATTGGAATTAGTTGTTGCTTTATCCTTAGAATTCTGTGCTCTGGAATAACAGCTCTGCAGTTTTTTGTGTCCAAGATAATGGCTATGAATTCTGTCAACTGAGATGGGGTAAGATTGGATTTCTGCCAGTTTATGGTTATGCCTAGCCTTTGAGCAGCAAGGAGAGAGTATGCCAGGGCTTTTTCCAGTAGATGTCTGGTGGGGGCAGAAATGAGCCAGTCGTTTAGGTATGGAAACATCTGGAATCCTTGAAGTCACAAGTGAGCTGTGACAACTGCCATGCACTTTGCGAACACTCCAGGGGTTGTAGAGAGTCCGAAGGGTAGTACTCTGAACTGGTAGTGACTGGCTCCCGCATGGAAGTGCAGAAATCTTCTTGATGGCCTGTCCACCTTTATGTGGTAGTACGCATCTTGAAGATCTATAGAGCACATCCAATCATCTTTTTCTAAAAGCGGAAGGATAGACTGTATTGTGACCATGTGGAATTTTTGTACTCTCACAAACTTGTTCAATACACTGAGATCCAAAATTAGTCTCCAGTCCCCGGTTTTCTTTGGCACTAAAAATAGTCTTGAGTAGAATCCGGATCCTATCTGGTCTGGAGGGACTATTTGGATGACTCTTTTTCTTAGCAGCTTTTCTATCTCTAGTGCTGCTTCTTCCCTTTGACTGGGTGGAATGTCGGGAAGATTTTTTGAAGGGATGGGACAAAGATTGAAGGGGATATGATAACCTCTGGCTATGATCCTTTGTACCCAAGAATCGGTGGTGATGGTTAGCCATTGGCAGAAGGGTAAATGTCCACCAACCACCTCCACAGAAAAAGAGTTGGGCCGCTCTTCAGGAGTGCTGATAGGATTGACAGGGAAAGAATCCCTGGAACCCTGGTTACGCTGTCCCCTTCTGCTCTGAAAGAAGTGTCTTCCCTGTGAGTTTCCCCCTCTGCCTCTGGGGGAGAACTCAGTCTGTGTGTCACGAAAAGGACCCTGAGATTTCTTGAAACATATCTTCCCACTCTTTTGGTTTCGAGAGAAAGAATGTTGAGGGGAAGAATAATGGACACCTACGGCAGAAAGGTTCTTACCGTCCTGTTCACATCTGGCCAGTGTGCTTTTAACTTTGGGCCCAAACAATGAGGAGGGCTCAATGGGGGGCATTAAGAAAAGAAGACTTAAAGGGTTCCGAGAAGTTGCACAAGCGCATCCAGGTGTGTCGTCTCAAGACCGCAGCTGAACCCGCTGCTCTAGCTGCTCCTTCTGATGCATGAGATATCAATCGCATAGAGGAGTTAGATATAGATTCAATGGTGGCCAGCTGAGAGGCCACTTTGTCACGGACCTCATCAGACATGGCACCAGCCAAGTTTTCAGAGAGCTCGGAAACCAGATCCCTTTGAAGCCTGGTGAAATGTGCCATATAATTCAGGGACCTGATAGTAAAGGTCGCTGAAGCAAAGGTGCACTTCCCTATCCTAGCCAGGGCCCGGGACTCTTTGTTAGGTGGATGGACAGTCTTGCTTTCTTCTTCTGCCAGATCCTTTTTTGTTGTGGCCGCCACCACCAAAGCATCCACAGGAAGACCTTTGGACCAATGAGGATCCAAAGCAGGAGGGGACAAGATCTTTTCCGGCCTCCGGGGAATAGCTTTGATGGTATCAGGAGCCTTCCAAGCATGCTGCACGATGAGCCGGACAAGTTCATCGGCAGGTGGAGCAACCCAGGATGTAGGGGGGGCGGGCGCGAATGGCCTGCAGGAACACAGATTCCTCAGAGGTCAGATTAGCGGACTGCCAGTCACCTCTCTGTTTCAGGATTTCAAGGATATCACCAAAGGATACCTCAGAGGGTGACCGAGTGGATCCTTCCCCCTCATCGAAATCTTTGTCTTCAGTGAGGGACTCCTCTGTGGAGTCCATGTGCTTCCTCTTACACAAACTTTTCTGGTGGACCTCCTCAGCGGGAGAAGCTGAAGAAGACAGCAGAAAAGGGGATTTCTGAGGGAATATGTCCTGCGGCCCTTGCACCCGGAGTCCTCTAGATGCGACTTGTGGAACCAGTGTACCAGAGGAGGGTGGAGGTATAGACAGTCCAGTATCACTAGCAGCAGCAAAAGCCTTCGCCATCAGTTGGAAGGCTGGTCCACCTGAAGAGGAGTGTATGTCTAGGGCAGGGGTCACCCCTCCTCTAAATGGCCCAGCCTGCCAACCCAGAGTCCCTGGATGGCTGTGGAGTAGCAAGCTATGCATGTCACAGCTGACATCCTGGTCATAGCCAAACTTTCCTGCCATGAAGGTAACTGCTGTTCCTTAGTGAGATCCATAAAAGGAACTGCAGAAGGGGAAGACTGTGCTATATCCATGGACTTCAAAGTCAATGAAGGAGGAGAATAAGAAGGGGTCTTTGGAGATGGGTGATCACCTCCCAAGGAAGGATAGTTCCTGAGGGGTGGGATACATTTGGCCAAGAGTACCTGGTCCACAAGACTCAACACATCATGTTCGGAAAGACTTCTAATGGACCTCATGGAGACTGATGGAGAAACAGGCCTGTCCACAGAAGAGGCAGATTTGGTGCCTATCTCATCTTACCACACCGAGGACAACGGTGCTGAGAAAGACTGGACTATGGTTGTCTGCACCGAAGAAGTCATTGGTGCTGAGGTCATTGTCTGCACCGATACAGGGATCAGTGCCGAAGTAGTTGTCGGTGCCAAAGTGGGAGTCAGTGCAGAAGCTGGAACTGACAAAACTGGAGTCAACAATAAAGGCCTTGGTTCCAAGGAAGATCTCGGAGCTGACGCGGTCAAGGTCTGTGCTGACTGAATGGTCGGTGTCGATACAGTGGTAATGGTCTGAACTGAGGAGCCCCTCGGTGCCGATATATAGAAGGCTGCAGGAGAGGGCAGAGCTGAAACCACTAATGGAGCCAAAGATCTAGGCACCGAAAGCACTGGGGCTGACTGAGAAAGCTCCAGAGCTGAAAATTTAGCCTTTTTAGGTTTTGGTTGAGAGTCCCCAGCCGGGGATGAAGGCAAGGATTTAGCCTTAGTAGAAACATCCATTTTCTTATGGGCTTTAGGAGAGGTTGAGACCTCCGACCCAGAAATAGCCTCTGAAAAGGGAGATTTTAGAAGTCCCTTCAGTATCAGCTTGTTTTTTCTTTCCAACAAAGTTCTATTAGACAAGTTCTCACAAATAGTACAGGGTGGTTCAACAGATAAATGGGAAGCTCCCAAACAATAAACACACAAAGAGTGTGCATCAGAAATAGGCAGTTTGTGTCCACAATCAGAACAACGTTTAAACGCTGGACTACCTTTTTTATCTGCCATGACAGCAAATTAATTAATAGAAAAATACCAACAATGGTACAAGAGAGTACCTGAAGGTATGAGAGAGAAAAGGGAAAAAGATTACCAACGATGGTAAAGAGAGAATACCTCGCGGTAAAAGTAGTAAGGTAAAAACAGAAAAACCTGAGGAAATTATGAACGCTAGATGCAATAGGGTAAGAGACAATAAAATACCAACTTTTCTGACAGAAAAGTAATTTGTAAAGCAATTAAACAACAATTGACTGTACTTAGCTCAAGAGAAGTAGCTTGACACGACCAGATGGCAACGCGGTAAATGAAATCTGAGGTAACAGGGAGAGGGGGATTGTGGGTAAGAATTTAGCTCGAGAGTTTGAAGCTGATGCGAGGTTGGAAAATGGCCGGCTTGGTTCTGAGCTCGGAACCGATACCCATGCATAAGGAATGAACGAGGATTAACAATATCAGATCATTCTTTCCTGTATAACTGAGTATAGAAAGTGCCATCTGCATACATGTGCAGTGTGATATCTAAAAAATTAATGGATGTATTAGAAAATACATGAGAGAATTTAAGAAATGTGGTGCTTGGGTTCAACATAGAAACATACTGTTGTAATTCAATGGGAGAACCCTTCCAAAAAAGGAAGAGGTCATCGACAAAATGATGATAGAATAATGCATTTTGCTGATGTAAGTCAAATTTATAAATAATGTCCTCTTCCCAAGCTGCCATGACTAAACTGGCATAGCCATTGGCACACGAAGTGCCCATGGCCATGCCAGAAGTCTGAAGGTAGTAATGGTCATCAAATGTGAATACGTTGAACTCAAGAACCATCTCAAGTAATAAACATAGAAAATCTATGTGTGTTTCATCATATATACCACTCTTCAAAAGTACTCGCTTGACCATCTGTATTCCCTCCATATTTGGTATGCATGTAAAAAGGGAATTCACATCTAAAGTGACCAAATAACCTGGTACACAGTCCATTTTTTCATCAACAAAGTTATAAAATTCTTGTAAAAAGTGTTTACTGTCTATCAACACTAAAGTGCACATGGCAAGAACTGGTTTCAATTGTTTATCGAGATAAATAGAGAGGGGCTCGGTTGCCCACCCTGCTTCAGCCACTATGGGTCAAAAAGGGGGCTTCAATGGATCCTTGTGGACCATAGGCAGTCCATTTAGGGCTGGTATCTTGGGATATTCAACTATGAAATAACTAAGCAAGGACTTATCAAGTGTATTGCTCAAAAAACAATCCATTAATGTTCTAATAATCTCATCTTGCATTCTTACTACTTACTACTCGTTTATATACATTAACATCAGACAACATAGCTAACATGCTTCTAAAATAATAGACTCTGTCCATTATCACAATTATGCCACCCTTGTCGGCTGGCCTAATAACAATACTATCCTTGCGTTCTAGGTCATGAAGCACTTGTTGTCCTCATTTAGATAAATTTACAAAATCTTTCCATCTATTAGAATTATTTAACAGTGTACAAATGTCATTCTCACATTGTTTAACACATATACCCTAAACTGGATGCTGAGGAGGTGTAAAACTGCTTGGTTTCCTAAACATAAAACTACTACTACTAACTTCAGAGCTGCAATACAATAATTTTAAAGATACATTTCTAGTAAATGTCCTTAATTCAGTTAATGTGTCTGCTATATTAGCAGGCTGTGCAGGAATGAAAGATAAACCTTTATTCAGCACTTCTTCTTTTGCAGGAGAAAGTGCTGTTGCTGAAATGTTCCAAACTAAATTTAATTTGTCACCTGTTTCCACATACTGTTTAGAGTATTTGTGGTTCCTTCTTGGATTTGTGCCCTCCGTTTGTTCTTATGTCTGTAGTCTGTTCCCTCGATAGATCATTTCCTGTTCTGTTGAAAAGGGAACGGAAAATTGGAAAATTACTGTACTGCTGGTTGAAAAGGGGTGTTACAGTTGCTGGTTGCTGGTTGCTGCTGTGAGACTTTAGGTCTCACTACGGCTTCAGGTTCAATGTTTATTCCCTCCTGTGGTGTATTGTATACTGAGCACTGCTCCACAGTGATGGTATCAACAGCCAAAATGGGCATGTCTACTGTTGATGATCATCGGCAAGGGTGTGGTTCTGGTTGCCTTGCTTCACTACTGCTGGTTGTATTAATTTGCTCAATATTTAAATTGTTAATGGAACTTCTTCCCTGTTGTGTTTTTGGCCACGTAAACACAAAATTGTTGGCAAAATCATTTAAATCTCTAGAAAGCTTCTTTTTCTTCTGTGCAAGAAGCTTCCGTTTATAAATGCATACATGGTCTATTATTTCACTTAATAACACATCAACACCACCTATGTACGTCGAAAAAGTATGCATCCATGACATATTTTAAAAACACATTGAAAAGTCAAGGCCTGCGTACCAGCTGTTTGCACAATAGGAATGAAGACTTTGAGAGAGGGCTCTTGAAAATGAAGTCTGATTTCATTTCGAGGGGCTACGGTGCAAATAGATTGATAAAATATTTGATACTGTTAGGGCTGATAGGGTGAATATTGGGAGGCCATATTTTTCGACACCACTTGGATGTGATGACATCACACCCAACCATAATTGAATGACCAAGGAAGTACGATCTTTTTTGGGTTAACATACTCTAGTGATGATAAGAAAATTAGAGATATTATTTACAAACACTGGACACTATTACGCACAGACCAGGACATAAACAGGATTGTTGGTGATAAGCCATCTTTTGGATATAAGAATAAGAAATCATCAAAACGTAAGTTATGTTATCCTAAATTAACCAACCAATTAAATAGGATTACATCTGGTTATGGGATGAGGAGATGTAATAGTTGTTCCTATTGTATGTATATTGATGTGTCTGGGTCCTTTATACATCCCAACAATAACAGGGAGTTTTCACATCTGCCTCAGCTGATTGTAATTCCAAGGATTTAGTCTACCTTGCATTATGCAATGGTTGTTGTTTGTTCTATGTAGGCAAAATGAATAGGCGCCTACGAGAGCGCATTTGTGGCCATTTATACTGTGCACGTAGGGGTATGAGCTATAGTGCACTGGCAAAACATATGATAAATGCAGGCATGGAACATTCTTTCAGGTTTGTAGTACTAGAATTAATCTATGATAACATCAATAAGGGAGACCTTGTGAACAGAACTTATCAGGCAAAACTTAAGTGGATTTTTCACTACAAGCACACTACTACACTGGGTTGAATGACAGCATATCTACACAGCCTACTTTAAGAGCAAGACCTTTGAAAAAGAAGTAAGCATTATGTATATTTCCCTGCTACGTTAATTTTATTAGATAAATTTCATTTAGCATTTATACATTTTTTAAGACATTTTTTAATACATATATATGCTTTTTGAGACATTTATATTTACATTTATCTTGATTTTGCATACACTATATGGTTTTATGTGATATAGAGTGTTTGTAGCTTTAAACATGTACTTGTGTAGTTACTATGGTAGCTATTAATATTGGATGAACTTTGTTCTGATTTGTTGACTGTGATTGCTTTTGCACTTTCATGTTTGTAGTTTTGGAATGCATTTTAGATCTGATGAAGGTTACTGCAAAAGCGCTTATCTGTATTTTATTCTGTCATTAAAACTTGTGTTTTACATCTGCTGTGGACTACTTGGAGGAGATTTTGCTTGTTCATTTTCACCTGTTGCACTCCAGTGGTTAACTTTCGTTAGGCATCGCCCTCCTGTTTTACTGTTTTATTTTAGTAAATACAAGTAATTGAAAGTGAGTGTTCTGACTTAAAATTATAAATTCTATTGTGTCATGATTTTCAAGTACTCAGTTCAAATTCTTGAATTTCATAGTATTTTCTGAAAAAAGTGTCTTCTAACATGGCACAAAGAGCATTCACAACTAGACTAGTCAGAGTTCCTGTCCACAGTGGTAGAGGATAGCCTAACTTCAGCAACTTAACAGCAATAAAGGTACCTCTGGATACCATGTCTGCTAAGGATGTTGTGTTATTTATGGCTTGTTTAAATATTCCTGTTTCAACCTGCTTTATTTTCACTGATGTGTACATATTCCTGATGTCATGATACAGGATTTGCAAACTATATGGATCAATCTATTCCGAATGGTATAATGTTTTTTCTTCCAAACTTTAGTCTGAAAATTTCTATATGCAATTATGGATCTTTATCTTTTCTAACTTATCACATGCTTAAACTCTTGGTTTCCTTGAGTCAGCTTAAAATGTATTTACTGATTTGCACATGTTCCTTAATTAACTGCTGCATCTCAAGATAAAATTGGTCTTTAGGTGGGAAATTGTTATCCTAAAGAAGACATCATTTTTGGTTTGACTTTATATTTATAGGCTACATGACATCTTCATTTTAATCAGACGGAGAGACTTAGGTACTTATTACTGTTTAATGGACTTACCTTTCCTTGACTACAGATGTAGTACTGCATAAAATAGTACTTCAAAGCTTGGGCAGCCTGAGCCTTGTCAGTGAAAGATGACAGAGCAAACTAGGATTGTTTGTACTATGCACTAGCAGGCAAAATTAATTTTGCCTTTAGTTACATTATACACACAGATCAGGGGTAGGATTTCATTGCTAAGTAATGGCCTGTCCTATCTACAGTTTTTAAAAATGTTTTAATTGAGATAATACTGGTCTGTTCACAAAGATGATCTCTTATGGCCTGTCATTTGTTTATAACCAGAATGATCAGTCAAGTAAGAGAATTATTCATCTATTCATTTCTTGTTCTTGAGTGACTACTTTAATTTTAAAGAAGTGGCACCCCATAGTATATTTTATCCAAAAAAAGAATGTGAGTTTAAGAGAATGTTATGAGTAGTTATTAACATGTCAAAGGCAGAAATGTTATTTATTAAGAATTATTAGAAGCTGAGCAGTTGTGTATTGTGCAGTGCTGTGGTAACATTTTGTACATTTATTACTTCATAATATACTCTCTTTCTCTGTATATATATATATATATATATATATATATATATATATATATATATATATATATATATATATGGGTCTACATCTCTTGTTTGAAATTACACTTGTTCAAACAAGAGAAGGTCGACACCCAGTTTAGCAAAAGTGCACATAACCGAAACTGCACTTTGATGAAACTCGGTTTATCAATCTCGGACTGCATTCTTGCACTTAGTATATATAAGTAGCAAAGGTCCTGTCTGACAAACAAAAACACATTTTAGGAGGGGCCAAGCCCCCCTGCACTCCCCATGTGGAGCACTGCACCCCTCACACCCCCACTACATATATATATATATATATATATATATATATATATATATATATATATATATATATATATATATATATATATATATATACTAACTTTGAGATTGCACTACAGTAGGGAAAAGGAATATATTTCTTTGTCCCCACTGTGTCTCAGTAAACTGAGTTTCGTGAAAGTGCACTTTCAATTAAGTGCACTTTTGTAAACTGGGTCTCGATCTTCTCTTGTTCGAACAAGTGTAATTTCGAACAAAAGAAGTAAACCCATATATATATATATATATATATATATATATATATATATATATATATATATATATATATATATATATATATATATATATATATATATATATATATACATATATATATATATATATATATATATATATATATATATATATATATATATATATATAAAATGTGTGTGTTTGTATGGGTGTCATGAGCTAACACTTGCTTTATATAAATAAAAAAAATGAAAAAGTTAATTTAAAACAAATTTAATAGAATTACATTTCAGCTAACATATGTCAGAAATGGAAAATATTCCTCCAAAACCTGTTTTGTAGGAGGGCAATCCCCCCAGCCTGGTGGCTCTGTTGTGCTTTCTGTTTTAGCCAGGATGTCCAGGCTTATATCTCTTTTACTGAATGATTCTTTAGTTGTTTATGTTAACTAAAGAACGATGCAGGATTATGTTTACTCTCTCTTTTTTTCATGCGTGCCATTTAATTGAGTATACTGAGAAAGAGCTGATTAAATTTCAATTTTTCATTATCTAACAGTAGGAGCTTCATAACTTGATTTTAGTGCAGATGTGCATGTTTACTAGACTTGGTGATGTTGTGAAGTATGTTATTGTGATGTTGTTTTAGAATGCATAAGGGGTGTCTATAGGTATAAGTTGGTAGATGGTCACCAGCAGTGAGAGTGCCAGTGTATGTAATTTTACTAGGACTGGATATTAGAATCCAGTGTATTATTGGGGAGTTATTGTTTTATTTATTATACCTGATGGGTGTGTTGCTAAGTTGTGTCAAGTCGTTTAAGTTTATTGAGATGTGGATGTGTTGGTGGTGACTGAATTCCAGTCTATGTTAGTCACCTAAGATAATTACTTCCTGGTGAATGTTACTAACTACCCGGGGGTATATCTTCAACTGTAGGGATGTTATTGTCTAGTGGAATGTATAGAATAATGACTTATGGTTAAGTTTGAGGAACAAGATAATTAGCTCGGCATTCTTGAACAAGAGAATGGTGTGTTGGTAGGAGATAAGCTAAAGTGTATTAGGGTAAGAAAAAAATGGCTACCCCACCACTTTTTTTACCTTTCTTGTTATCACAATGTATACTGTATCATGGAGGAACTATTTCTTCATCTCTAGTTTCTGGTTTTAGCCAAGCTTCAGTTATAGAGAGGGTATCTAGGAAGTAACCAGAAATCCGTGCATGTATGTCTGTGAGTTTATTGAGCATACTTCTTAGACTGATATTGGGAAGTTTTAGAGGAGCTTTACTGTGTGATTTGAAATGTGAGCAGGTTAACTTGTTTCTTGGACCAGGATTAGGGTGAATGCCCCCACATAGAAATAGAATGCATGGCACGATGTGGGTAGTGGATAAAAATTTGTATTTGGGTTGTGGTGGGGAGGGGGCTGTATGTGAAACACTTTCAGCTAGTTACTGGCATCCATTATAAATGGTGTCTGATAACAATCTGCTTTACCTTCCTTCCTTTGCCTTACAACCCAATAGAGTTTCCTTGTGCCATATGCTGAGTCACTTTCCAGAAGCTGGTAGAGCGTCTCTGATGCCTTGTTTTTTGCTATTGCAACTACTCTCTTGGCCGGTTTGTTAGCCAACCAGTATTCCTTCCTGGCCTAGTCTCTCTTTTCTAACTACAACTTTTTATTGCACCCCTTCTTTCCTTTTATGACTTCCTGGACTTCTACATTCCATCTTCAACTTTCCTTATGTATTTATTTCCAAACTTTGTGCGGCCTCTTATGTGTTAGTCTTCACCCGTGCTATTATGACACCCTGACATCCTTTTTAACCTCACCTATTTCATCTTCTTCCTGAGGTACTAGATGTCTGAATATTTCCTTGAATCTGTGTGCTTTCTTTCCAGCCTAGTCTATGTTGACCTTGGAGCCTTCTGTGACCACTGCTTAGAGTAGATTGTAACAACCATTGGTTTATGCTGTGGGCCGATTGTTTCACTTGGAATAACTTTGCAATCACTGATTCTATCCCAATGTCCTTTCCTTACTAGGAGGAATTATACCTGTAACTGTCTCTCTTGCTGAACCATGTGTTAGCCTCCATCAAGCCATTTGCCAGACAGAAGTCTATATGACCTCTCCTTCTTTGTTCCTGTTGTCCCATTCATGTGAACCCAGGCAGTCCTCATATCCTGTTCTATCTGTCCTGATATCAGCATTCAGATCCCCCATTATAAACATCAACTCATGCAGCCCTGCTTTATCTAGCAGGTCCTGCAACTGCTGCCTGGATGCACTGCTTTCCTCCCCATCACAACCCTACGATGGTACATAGGGTGACGTTTAAAAAATATATTGTTGTTTTGGCCCACATATTGGAGGTTAGTACATGTGGGGCTACAATGGAGGACTGAGATGGAATAGGACAAGTAACATAAATGGAGGACCTGCAAACAGCATCTGCTGTTGATTTCAAAGGCAGGGATTTTCACTAGCCCATCATTTTGATCCCCACCTGCCCACAGTTTCTACAAAGTACTTGCCTTTTGGTATTGCCAAGAACTGCACCTTCTCCATAAGAATCGGTTGCTTGCCCCTCATTAAACAGCCCCCATCTCCTCTGAGATGCACCCAGAACAATGCCACTGGGCTGAATTGGTCACTACCTTTGAGTCATTCCTCACCCCCAGATGCATATGATGATTTTTGTTACCAATCTGATGTCTTGACTTGTATACATTTATCATGTTAATCACTTCTCCCTTCTAACACCTCACCATTGCATATTCACTGCTATCACAGTCAGAGATACCAAGTGCAGTACATGTTATGTTTTGCAGGCTGAAATTCCTAGAGCACTGCTCAGACAAATTTGTTACGGATTTTACATTTCAATTTTGATGTATAAACTGGTTGTCTGTAGGGGGTGCTTGTTCTGCAGAATAATTGTTATAATGTTGAATGGACTTGTGTTGCTCAGAAGGTTTAATTGGTGCCTTCCTGTGCTCCTTTGAGGTGTCTTCCCACATGTGTTGATCAGTTCCTGATTGGAAATAAGTTGTGCTGATTGATCCCCATTTTAAGCAAGGAGGAATGTGAGACCACGAACCAGCAACCCTCCTGAAGAGCTTGACCACATCCACAGAATAGCAGAGAGACCCTGTCACCAAAGGACACTCAGGCTGAGCAGAGCCCACTGTTCACCACTGGCAGAATGAGTCACACAAAAAAACTCCATATCCTGCTTGAAAGACTGCTGCACCCAACTACTACTCTTCCAGCACCCCTACATTGAAAAAATCTAAACTCACTGTTCACCACAGGCAGACTGAGTCACACACACAAAAAAACTCCACCTCCTGCTTAAAAGACTGCTGAACCCAGCTAATACTCTTCCAGCACCCCTACATTGAAAAAAGCTAAACCCACTGTTGACCACAGGCAGACTAAGTCACACACAAAAAAAAACTCCATCTGCTGCTTGAAAGACTGCTGCATCCAGTATGTTGCACAAAGTATGCTTGTCTGTGGTTCCTCACCCTACCTGTGTTATTATGCTTTAAACTCTATAAATCTGTAAATATCTTTTTGCGTGCACACTGCCAAAGGCAAGATATTTGTCATGGTTTCACCATCCCCTATATGGAAACCTAAATAAAACATCCTGCATCCGCTACTCGACGTGCATATTACCTAACGCAATCACTTTTCTTCCTAATATGTGTAGCGATTTGCTCTGAGCTTGCAGTTTTAACTTCTCCTGTTTGTAACACTCTACTCCAACCTCTCCCATCCTTCCTCCCTTTCTAATCCACCTGTCCAGCATCCCCAGCACTGTTCTTATCTCTGCTCCTCCAGCTTAACCTTTACTTTGTTCTGAACTCTTTCTCTTACTCCCACTTTACAATAGCTGCTAAAGCTTTACTTGGTTCTTTACCATTAGTTTACAGAACTCACTCCTCACTGAATTTCTTTTCTTTTTCTACTGATTTACAATTGTGATGGTTGGGCCCTGCTTTGTTCAGCCCTTGCTACTCTCGAGCTTCCCTTCACTCCCCTTCTTCTCTAACCCCAATTTTCACCCCCCCACCTACTCTACAGTTATACTCTCACAACGTTTCCCCCTCCGGTTCCAGTCCTTCCCTTCCTGGCTAACCTAACCAATTGACGCACAGTACCGTTCTTCTTCACCACATCTCCTCCCCCAGCATGTTTAACTCTTCCCCTACTACACCCCAGCCTCACTCTAACACACATACATAGTACATCCCTTCCCTTACTCGTCCTTCCCTGAGCTTTTCCACCAGCATTTACATCACCTCCCTTCTCTGTCAGTCTGTCTACCAACTTGACTTTCACTAACTCCTTCTGAAACCTGACATTATAGTTTACTCTTTCCTCTCTGTCATCTATCAGACCTACTTTCCTACCCTCCTAAACATGATTCCCATCTATGTCATTACTCCTTTCCTTCTTCTATCTCTCCTTACCTGTTATAAAACAAGCACCCCACCCCACCACCACTAATGTGCCACCTACTCTTAACCACCCACTGTCCAACATGGAAAAACCTTATCCTGTCATAACACTTTATTTATTTAACCTCTCTAACCTTTGCATGCACAAATACAAACGACTTTACCTCCCCATCTCCATCCTCACAAAATTAAATGCCTTACTAATTCTAAGATTCCTGTACTGCAAATTTTCAACAACAATATATCCTTATGTGGAGGTATTCACCTTAACCTTGGCCTCTATACCTCTCCCACAGAAAAAAACGTCTCCACACCACCAACTACAACTCATTCTAAACTATCCACCAAAAGCTTAACTACTATCTATATGAATATTTGTGACCTTCTCAACAAAATCTGTGAATTTCACTCATGGATTGCTCATTACTCACCTGACATAGTAATTCTCACTGAAACTTGGTTTAAACCTCATATCACAGACACTGAAATTCGTCCTCCTAGCTATAATAGCCTGTGCTCTGATAGGATACACAAAAAGGCAGGTGATGTAGCAATATTATACTCAAACCATTTTAACCTTCCTCTACTGACTATATCACTCCCTAATTTTCACCCTGCTAAACTCATACTAGCCAACTGCAAACTAAACAACCACAAAAAGCTTTGCGCAGTTGATATCTATATCCCTCCAGGGATTACTATCCCATCCTAGAAAATGTTCTCTCCTGGATTTCTTACTATATTTTAAATGAAACAATAATACTAGTTGATGTCAATATCAACTGGCAAACCTAAAGAACTGACTCTCCTACCTCAAGTATAAATCTTCATGGGTTCACTCAACTAATTTCCACCTTTACCTGCTATAACAAATCCAACAATTCTAGCTCAATCCTTGACTGGATCCTAATATCCAATCCTAAGTTGTATCACAACCCCAAAATGATCCCAGATTCAATCAGCGACCACCTCCAAACCAGTGTTCAAAGGCTTTATCTACATCATATTAGGCAACACAAATATAAAGAGTGATGCAGTCTCACCAACAACTCTGATGTGTTTTAACAGCATACTCACCTCTATAAATTGGTCCTTCCTCGTTAACCTACCACAAGAGGATGCTGCTCTGAAATTTAACTGCATTTTCCTGAATGTTCTCAATTCCCTAGCTCCCCTGATGAAAATTAGAGTGAAATTGCACCATGCACCATGGCTTTCTCATTCCACTCAAGCCTTGATTGCATGGAAAAATTGGTTACAATTCAAGTCCCCCAAATCACCTACAAACAACTTTGAAACCTCACTAAAAAACAAGTCAATGATGACAAAAAAACTACTAAATAAAACCACAAATAAACCATCAAAATAATCCCAAAAAATTCTGGAACACCATTAACAACATTCTTAATCCTGGTTCTCCCAGCACACCTAAGCCATGTCCAAATAATTCTCCCTTTGAAACCACCACTAAGTTGAACTTCTATTTCACAGATTCAAAAAAACTAATCCAAAATGACAATAATTCCAACCCCACACTTCCTCTCTCACCCCCTGACAACAAATCTACTTTTTCTCTCAAACCTGTCCTCACAGCCTACATTAAATCTTTACTGACCAAACTAAAGCCCTGCTCTCCCTCAGCAGATAATCTGCTTCACGACACCCATACAGATGGAAAATACAGGTATGACTTCTGAATACTATACAAACGCACTGTATAAGCAGGTCTACTTCATTTGATCGAAAGACCATTTGACCTAAACCCATTTGATCGAAATTTAATTTGATCGAAAACCAGTATTCAAGGCATAAATCTGGGATTTGTCCCCCTCCATAATGTCGTGCGACTCTGGAATTGGTATATATATATTTAGGGGGTGTGGGGGGGCACCCCCCTCACCCCCCCTAACTATATATACCAACTCCAGGGTCACACGACATTGGGGAGGGGGACAAATCCCTGTTATTTGCCTTGAATACTGGTTTTCAATCAAATGAAATTTCAATCAAATGGGTTTAGGTCAAATGGTCTTTTGATCAAATGAAGTAGATCCGTATAAGCACATAAACGAGTGCATGGATCATGCCATCCCCAACAGAACCAAGATGCTATCCTCCAAAAAAGGAAGCCAATCTGGTGGTCCCCTGTCATAAACGAACTCTACAACAGAAGGAAGAAGCTGTTGTAAAAAGGAGTAAAATCCCCTGATTGCAGGAACTCTTCCAGTTCAGCCTCATTAAGAAGCTGAGATCCCTCATAAAATCCTCCAAAGCTAGTTATGAAAATAAAATCGACACTGATTCTAAAGACAACCACAAAGCATTCTACAGATATGTCAAGAATCTCAATGGCGATACTCAGATCTGCTCTGAGCTACAGCGAAAAGGCACTAGATATACAGAACCAACTGATATTGCAAACATCCTGGCAGATAGGTTCAGTGAAAATTTCACCCCCTCACCCCCCAAAGGGCCCATCACTATACCAGAAGAATGCAAAGCCCCTGTAATCATGGCTGCACAAGTAAAGACCGCACTTTCCAAAGCCAAGAACACAGCATCCATGGGACCTGACAACATCCCAGGCTGCGTTCTGCATGAACTACAGAATGAACTGGCACCCCACCTAAGTACCATGTTCAATCATAGCCTCACTTCAGGCTTCATGCCTACTGAATGGCACACAGTGACGGTTATCCCACTCCACATAGGGGGCACCACCATGGACCCCAGGAACTACTGCCCCATTAGCCTAACGAGCCTGGTCTGCAAGGCCATGGAATGTATCATCTTGGAGCTTATAAACAAGGACATAGGTAACCTCCAAACTCTGGACTCCACTCAGTTTGGGTTTGTAAAAGGTAGATCATGTCTCCTAAACCTGATTGACTTCTTTGAAGCAGTCACCAGAGCCATGGACAAGGGTAAGGTGATGCACACAGCCTACCTTGACCTCACAAAGGCTTTTGACACCATCCCTCAGTCTGGAATTATAGATAAATTCACTAGACAGGACATAAATCCCTTTGTGACAAGATGGGTGGCCAACTGGCTCACTGACAGAACCCCACACAGTGAAAGTAGCCAACTCCAAATCCAACTTCAGACCAATGACAAATGGAGTACTACAGGGCTCAGTCCTGGGTCCTCTCCTGTTTGACATCTACTTCTCAGAAGTCCAGGCTAATACATCAGGTCTTTGGCTAACATTTGCAGATGACTGCAAACTAGGTGCCATAATAGAATCACCTAATGATGTGGACATTCTACAAAGGGACCTCACTGAGACTGATGCTTGGTGTCAAAGTCATGGCCTCAAGCTCAATGCCAAGAAATGCATTGTCATCCCCTTTGGGAAAAACACTGTACCCATGAACTACCACATAGGTGGTAGCCTACTAAACACTGAAAGTGTGATAAGAGACCTTGGGACACAGGTGGACAGTAGTCTCTCCTTTGATAATCGCATCTTCACATTAGTCAGAAAATCCTTCTACATGGCACACCTCATCACAGTGTTCACCTCCAGAAAAAAATAGGTCATTGTTCCTCTCTACTCATCCCTCATCAGACCCATTATAGAGTACAATGCCTCATTTGGCATTTACCTTGCAAGACATCTACAACACTAGAAAGGCCACAGAAATAGCTCACTAAAAGGATTAATGGCGTCAAACAGCTGCCATACGCAGACTGTCTCAAAAAACTCTAGCTCTACTCATCACTTATTGCCTACTCAGAGCCAACCTCTGCCTAACATACAAAGCCATGTCAAACCCAGATTTGTTGGACATGCTACACTTAAAGAAACCCCAATCCCTCCAAGCCACACTTGTCAGGGACTTAAACTTTGCCACCACAATAAACAGAACAGACTTCTCATGCTCTGGAACAGACCACCCATTCATGTCAAGCAAAGCTCCTCATTAGCCCTCTTTAAGAAAAATCTCGACAATTGGATGGGAAATAGGAAATTCATCCCGTGGGATCACTTCTGTGGCTCTGCTAGATAGGGGTGCAGGAAAATAACTTTCTTGGGTGGTGAAAGCCAGGGAACTTTTTTGGCTAGGCTTATATAGGCCCAGGACCGATGGCCTAGTACCCACCTATGAACCTATCAACTCAATAGTCTACCCAATCTCCACCCTAATTGACAGATATGTTCATGAATCTACAGTCCCTTCTTTCTGGAAGCAATTCTTTACTATGCCATTTCACAAAGGATGACACTCCACTGACTTTACAAACTATAGGGTCATAGCAATTCTGTCCACCCTCTCAAAAATACACAAAAATGCATACACAAGCAACTTCTTGAACATGCTCTAAAAACAAATCTACTCACTTCAACCCAACATGGCTTTCATCCTAACCACAGCACAACTACTGCTCTAGTCTCCTTTAATCATACTATCATTAAAGCCAGAGATAATAATAACCTGGTGTCTTGCCTATTTCTGGACCTCTCCAAAACCTTCAACAGTCTCTCACCCTAAGCTTCTCACTAAAACGTCTGTCCTCAGTTTCTCTAACCCCACTCTTGACTGTTTTTTTAGCTACCTTTCCAATTGACAACAGTGTGGTAAGTGGCTCTCTTCCTTCTCACACTTTCTCCCTGTTAATACTGGAGTACCACAAAGTTCCATTCTTGGACCAATACTAGTCAACATCTTTACTAACTGTTTTCACTCATCCTGCTCTCAGTCTCACTTATACAATATGCCGATGACTCCACTATAATCTGCTCATCCAACAACCCTTTACAGCTTCAGTCCATTGAACAAAATTCCTTTAACTCCATTAAAAGGTGGCTAATTGACAAGCAACTCATACTTTACCCCCCCCCAAAAAAAACCAAACAAAAAAAAAAACAAAACTACTTCTATTTCTCCCAAAATCTCACTCCCACCTGAAATCATCCTTCTGTATTACATCTCTTGAAAACACACCAAACTCCTGGGCATTATCATTGATGATCAACCAAAATTTTATCTACATGTTTAAAATTGTATTTAAAAAACTCACCAAGAACTTGGTAAGTTTTATAGAATAAAAAAAATGTCCTTACCAGTGACTCTAGACTGTCCCTTGTTAATGCCAAATCTTCATCCCACCCTCCTCTATGACTCTCCTATCTTAAAGGAGAACCTCAGCCTCACATAAAAACTGAAAAAACATGTTTTTCAGCAAATCTTGAACTTTTTTGTATTGTTTATGCCTCTGTATCAAAGTAAATGGTTACTGTTATTTTCTAATTTGTTATACCCCAAAATGATCTGAAAGAGGTTGCCATGGCTAGCATTATTTTGTTTTACAGCAATGCCTTCACCTTACTGATGTCATGTTCTCTCATCATTTGACAGCATTGCTGTGACTGCTTACTTTTTACTCTCAGCATCAATCCACATTTTTAATTACTTCTCATTTGCGGCCATCTCTGTTACAGCATTTTAATGAATGTTTGAATGACAGGCATGAAAATGTAGCTGAGTTAATTGTTTTTTTCAAAGTAACAACTGTAGTTCAGTGTTCAAGTGTGAGAAATCTGACAGTGTGATTAATAGGTGTTAATTGGGCTGATACGATTTATGTTGCATTTACAGTTTTAAATATTGTAGCTAGAATTAAAGTCTTTGATGTTCATAGGTAGGTACTAGGCTATCTGCCCCAGGGCATTTATAAGCCTAACAGAGTGTGTTAGCTTTCTCCTCCCTTTTAGACTAGATTCCTGAGCCTTTGTCCAGCAGGGCCATAGAAGTGATCCCAGAAGCAAATTTAAGATTTCCCATCCACTCATCAAGATTTCTTTTGAAGAAGGTTAGCGAGGAGCTCTGCCTAACATTGACTGAGATTCTGTTCCAGAGCATGGGAAGCCTTTGGGATATGAATCTATCCCTCCAGCATGTCCTATTTATTGTTGTGCTAAGGTTTAAATCCCTGGAGCGTGTAGCTCTAATGGATCTGGTTTTCTTGAGGTGGAGCATGTCCCAACAACTCCGGGTTAGACATGGCCTTGTACGTCAGGCAGAGATTGCCTCTGAGAAGGCAGTAAGCAACAGAGTAGAGCTGGAGTTTCTTTAGTCGAGCTGCATAGGGCATCTGTTTGAGGCCCACGATCCTTTTGGTGAGGTATTTTTGAGGTCTCTCCAGCTGTTGCAGGTGTCGGGTAAGGTATATCCCAAATGGGGCATTGTACTCAATTATGGGCCTGATGAGCAATGAGTAGAGGGGCACAATGACCTAATGTTAATCTTCTTTCACCAACTCCAGAAGAAACATGCTCTTTTGCAGAAATTACAGTGTAGAAAAAAATGCAAAAATCATATACTGACAGAAAGTAAGAAGAGTTAGATTAACATATTTGCTTTCTTTCTTTGTGGCACTGAGTTTTATTACAAGGAAAGACATTTGCGTCTGAAAACTAAGCTTGAAAGCCCTGCCTTTTTTCAGACTCCAGGTTACACTATTTACCTGAGTTGTGATGCTGGCAATCTGTAACTGATAAGGCACATTTAAATGTTATTATTTTCTTAATGGCTGTGTTGTTGGGATAAGTGACCTAACTTAATTATGTTTCCAGTCTTAGTAGCTGTTGCGATCTAACAGATGAGACAAATGCAGGAAAAAAGGCAAAAATAATTATTGAATTATTTATTTATTTATTTTACATTTGTTAACCGGGCTAGTCTAACTGGATATATTTCCATTTTCAGTAGAGGCCCGGGGAGAAAAGCTCTGGCAATTATAGAATTACAACATTAAAAATTAAAAATTAAAATTTAAAGAATTAAAAGTAGAAATTAACAGAAAAGATTTTAATAAAAATACAACAAGGACTCGTGCTTAGAAATAGAAAGTATGCTGTACAACCAGTATTAATAAGATAGAGAAAGAAGTTGGTTAATTAAGTGTAATAAATCTACTAGAGAGAGTTTGTTGGCATATAAATTTGGGAGTATCAGTTAGTCGATCTTACAAGGAATTAGTATGTAACAAATGCATTAGGAGTGTTAGTAATTTAAGCGAGAATAGTAGGAATTTGCAATTTAGGGAGCTATACTTAGTAAAGGGAAATGGTTAGTCAGGCTTGCTACAGGAGCATAACCAGTGTGTTTGGAGGTGTTTTTTGAGGTTATGTTTAAAGAGAGGCAAGGAAGAAAGTAATGTTAGTTCGTTGGGCAGTAGGTTCCAGTGTTTTCCCACTGTGTTACAAAAAAGAGAGTCTCCAGCCAGGTTATTAGACTTGCCTATGCAAGCAAGCAGTTTCTTAGAGGAGCGCAGGGAATTCAGATTTTTGTAAGGCAGGATGAGATTGGAAAGAATAGGAGTGCTGTTGGGTTGGTAGAAAATCTTGTGGGCAATGGTGAGTTGGGGTAGTATCAGTTGGTTTTGAAGTTCAAGCCAGCCTAGTTGCCTTAGATTCAGACAGTGGTGAGTTCTAAAGGTGTTGCCAGTGGCAAATCTGGCAATGGAATTATAGGAATTTGCTAGCTTGGTAAGATTATTTTTCTTTAGGTTAGTATATATGGGTGAAGCGTACAGAAGTGTAGAGATTAAGTGTGAGTGGGCAATTGTGGTTCTGGCTATAGGAGTTAGGAAAGGTTTGATCTTATATAAGGAGCCTATTTTTCTGTTGACAGTTTTAATAGTATTATTTATGTGGCTGTCAAAAGTCAGGTTATGATCACTTTGTTGGGGGGCGTGGCCAAGGATGAACACAGGATAGCAGCAGATTTCTTCAGCTCCACCAATTTCATTACATTGACAGGAATTAATTACTTAAAAATTAATTTTTGAAGTAATTTTCTTTCTAAATATGTTTGTTTTATATAGTTCTTGAACTATATCTAAAAAAGAAAGGAAATCTTAATAATATTCCTGTCAGAAATTACTTTGGAAATTTTCCTGTCAGTTTATCAGTCTGAAATGAGTTCCAGTAAGACAAATTCTCAAGACTCCAGCATCAAGAAAGAACTTCAGTCTCTGATAATTATAGTCCAGCAACTTACTGCTAAGATGGATAAAATGGATACTAAAATAGACACTTTCATAGAAAAAACTACAAAACAAATAGACTTGTTACATATGGACCTGCAACAACAGAAGATCCAGATGACAGGCATAGAAGAAGCTGTGAATGACATGGAAAATAGAATACAAGAAGAGGAAATCAACATTGAGTTTCTGCTGAAACAAAATACACATTTACAAACAAAGCTGGATGACCTGGAAAATAGATCTAGGCGCAATAACATTAGGATTTTTGGACTGCCAGAAAATATTGAAGGTAACAATATTACTTCTTTTTAACAACATGGCTCCTAAAACTTTAGATTTACCAGAAACATTCTCTTTTGGTATCGAAGAGCACATAGATCTATAGCTAATACTAACTCTAACAAAAACTATCCTAGATCAGTTATAGTTAGATTTCTATCATCTTTGATAAAGAGATGGTTCTTAAATCTGCTTGGGCTAAAGCTCCTGTTAAGATTAATGAAACAACTGTGCGTTTTGACAATGACTATTCTTCCATGGTATTAGCTAAAAGAAAAGTTTTTCTGCCACTAATAAGGGAGCTTAAAAAAGCACAGTTTAAAACATACCTTTTGTTTCCTGCCAAGCTTAAAATCTTCCTTCCTGATGGTCCTAAAATTTTCGATGACTTAGACTCTGCTTTACTGTTTATCAAATAAATAAGATTTTGGAAAAATAGAAGAAATGGAATGGGCTAGTCCTTCGTTAAAGAGACTGGCAACTGAAACTTCGTGGAAGACTTCAGAGAAGAAGAAGAGACTAAAAAACAAATGATTTGTACTGTTTTTTTTTTCTCTCTCATCATTTTATTTTATTATTAATCTTTTTAAATATAGTTCCTGCATTTCCAAGAAGCAACAAATATTTTGAAAAGATTTAATCAAAGTTATTCTCTGTGTGCAAAGAAATGTTTTGTTTCATAACTAGTCAAAATATCTGGAGATTTAATGGCAAGCTGTGATTTAACTTGTTTCTCTTTCTGAAGAGGAAAAATAAGGTCAGTAATTTGATACGTTTTTTTTTCCTTTAAAAGTTTATATGTTCTTCAAATGCTATTCCTAATTATACTTTCTTGATTACACTGCTTATGCTTGTTTGTAAATAATCTGTCATGCTTTAACCAATAATAATTAGAACTAAATAATAGTAAATAAT